>NW_026037156.1:0-4927 GCF_019186545.1 Solanum stenotomum
TTTAGTACTCATAAACAGTCATATATATCCAATCATACTAAACATACTTGCTAATCCCAAGTTATAAGACCTTCATTAATCACATTTTTTGTATCATTAATTATCACAAATCTTAATTTTATATAGGGAAAAAAGTCTGAAAAATACTTCAACTTTGGCCAAAATTGATGTTACGATACCAAACTTTATGGAGAACCTTTTACCCCTGCACTATTTAATAGTGTATTTTAAAGGTATATATGTACCCATGTGGACACATTACTATTTATAATTATGTAATATTTATGATGTCCACGTGGGCACATATATACCTTTAAAATACACTATTAAATAGTGCAGAGGGGTAAAAGGTCCTTTCCAAAGTTCGGTATCGTAACAACAATTTCGGTCAAAGTTCAAACATATTTCAAACCTTTTTCCCTTTTATATACAAATAAGTTTGATACAAATTATCTCTTTTATAATGAACTAGATAATATGTTATCCGAATATCATAATACGGTATCATGATAAAAACTATTAAATAATGCAATAAGTAGCTACTATAATTCATCAAATTACAATTAATTACAAAGTTTTATTGCTGCAAAATAAATAATAACAACGATATAAGAGATGAGAACCTCATATATTGACAAGAATCTACAAATTTGAAGAAAAATGAATACATTATAAGTAAATATTAATTCGATGTTGCAGACGAGAGACCCATATATGCAAAGATTTATAAATCTATGGGATAAGGGTCTGAAAAATACCTCAACTTTGGTCGGATTTGCTATTGCGATACTAAACTTTCATGAGGACCTATTACCTCCCTAGACTATTTAATACCATATTTTAAACATATATATTTGCCCACATGGACATAAAAAATAATGCAAAATTATAAATAGTAATGTGTCCACGTGAGCACATATATACCTTTAAAATACACTATTAAATAGTTCAAGGGGTAAAAAATACGGTATTAAATAGTCTAGGGAGGTAATAGGTCCTTATGAAAGTTTAGTATCGCAACAGCAAATCTGATCAAAGTTGAAGTATTTTTTAGACCCTTATCCCTAAATCTAAAGAAATTTTTTTATACAAAACCAAGTAAAATAAGCCTGAAGTAAATTTATACAAATCCAACAAAATAAATCTAAAGTAACTAACATATGTGACCTTTTTTCTAATAAAATATAAGAAAATTAAATTAAAATTTAAAATTTAAAAAGAAATCAATGTGAGCTAGTATTAGTTATGTACGACAATTACTCTTTAGTACCTACCACGGTTTGTTTTGTTTTTTCCTTACTAACTTGGAAATGCTTTAGTTGAGTCGAGGCTATCGTAAATATGTTCTCTATTTTTCGTAAGGTAAAAGTAAAGTTGAGTACATGCTATCTTTTTACATCTCATTTATAAATTATAGTACTAAATATGTTGTTCATTCTCATTTTGAACGAGTCTCTCCCTCTAATATTGAGTAATGTAATTGTAATAGTTGCCCTTGGAATTTTCTAAATAAGTTATTAATTCCAAGTGTTTAATACAGAAAGGGATAGGTTTACCAAATTGTATAATTACTTATACTAATAAAATAGGTAATAAAAATGTTACGAAAGAAAAATCAAATTAAAAGAGGCAAGTGTAGTATTATCATCTTTAAATCACAAGAGAATTATCTATTATTATCTTTTAGATCTTCACTGATTATTTGACATCACAAAATGATTTTAATCTCATTTAAAAATATGTATGTCTCTATATGGGTATGTAACTCAATTATGTAAGAATTTCTTTTACATTGCAAGCTAGCGTGTAGTACTTAAACTCTGTTTGAATTTACTAATTTTGTATATGGAAAAAAAAACCATCCAATACTTTGTTTTAGGAAAAACTGAGAATTGGAAAATATTGTTCTTATCTTTAGACAGTTTAGTTCAAGCACAATTATAGTTTTTGGTGAGTATCACGTGGTATACCAAACTTAGTTGCCTTTGGTTGAAATGAAATCCTAAATCATAGTTGTATACTAGCCACATATAGGAGGACTTTGTATTATTATCTATAGACGATTGATCCTAATGACTTACAGTCTGGATGGTTAGTACATATCATTTCATAATATATCGTATTATACTGTATTGTATTTCATTGTATTGTATCATATTGTGTTATTTTAAAGAATACATCATTCCGATAGATCGTATTGTATTATAACAAAAATATCTTTTAGCGGCAATTAAGGCTGGCAATTGGACCAGTTTTTGTCCGGTCCGGTCCGGTTCCCGTACCGGTAGGTCCGGTACCGGTTGAACCGGTAAGGAACCGGTCTTATTGGTACCGAAACCGGTACCGAAACGGAACCCGGATTTTTATTCGGTTGATCCGGTTCGGTAAGAACCGGTTCCGGTCTGGTAAGAACCGGTTCCGATCCGGTAAGAACCGGTTCCGATCCGGTAAGAACCGGTTCCGATCCGGTTCAACGGTCAATTTTTTATTTTTTATTTTTTAAATTTGAACATTATAGAGCCGTTGGGCTGGGCCCAAAACGGCTCCAAATAGCCCCCCACCCCTCTCTACCCCTTAACACTATAAATATACTCATATTTTTTCATTTAAATCACAAATTCACAAACTATTTCATTAATATCTTATAAAATCTCTTAATTTTCAATCTCTCATAAATTCATAATTATTATTTTGTGATATTGACTTGGAGTTCGAATTTCGGAGATTTATTTGAAGTAAATCGGAAGCTTCAATTGGCATCTCTCAATTCCGGCTTTGGTTATACGTCTACTTTTACGTAGACGTTCGGTACATTCGTTCCAACTTTAATTTTTTATTTGTTTGTTAATTAAGTTATTTTATTTTTTTGTTATATTATCTTTGCTTGTTTTTCATAATATTAATTATTTTAAACTTGAACATGAATTTTGAAAAATATAGTGGTAAAAGACCAATGTCGGAAAGAAAAAATAATAGGGGAGGAGGAAGTAGTTCTAATTCTAAAAATTTGCCACCTCCTAGATTTAGAATTAATACTAATGATTATACTCATGTTGATGAAACTTCTTTTACACGAGACTCACGACCTATTGAATTTAATTCCGAAAATGAAGTAGATCATGAAACTTTAAATAGATGTTTTACTAATTTTGAGGAAGAATTAGATGAGGAAGTAGAAATAAATGAGGAAGATGATGAGACCCCTACCCCTACTAGTCCGGCTACCGAATTACCGGAACAAGATGAAGTCCCCTCTTTACCTACTTTTTCAAAGACCGTTGTACGTGTTAAAAGATCTTTAGTATGGAAATTTTTGGTACAAAATGAGGAAAAAACTACTGTTACTTGCACGAAATGTAAATTGATCATGAAACATGTAACTACGGGTACACAAGGGGGAACGGGACGACTAAGAACACATTTGAGAAAGTGTAATAAAGAATTTGCTCGCCTAGATGATATAGAAAGGGCTAATAGAAATGGAATACCTCAACCTGAAAATTCTATGGGAGCTGGAGGTTCTAATATGGTTCAAAGTGTATTAAATATGACTAACCCGGCTAGCCGAAGCACACACCGCACATATAGTAAAGAAAAAGATCGTAGAGAATTAGCTAAAATGGTTGCTGTTTGTGGTTTGCCTTTTTCATTTCCTTCACATCCTGGTTTTATTCAGTATATTCGGGAATTGTATAACCCAGATTATGAAGGTATTCCAAGAAGTACAATTAAAAGTGATCTTTTTAAATATCAAAAAGAATATTGTCATTTTCTTCGTTGTTTATTTGTTTATTATGATGGTAGATTATCTATTACTTCTGATATGGGACGTAGTCCTAATGGTAATGATTATTTTACAATTACTGTCCATTGGATTGACCATGAATGGAACATGCAAAAACGAATATTAGGATATAAATATGTTGAAGAAACTAAAACCGGTGCTTATATAGCAACAAAAATAGGCTCTATTTTACAATTTTATGGAATATGTGATAAAATAATGAGTGTCACTTTAGATAATGCTTCTAATAATTTAAAAGCAATTGATTATTTAAAATGTAGACTTTGTCCAATTGATAATGATTCTTTTCATATTAAGTGTGCCGCACATGTGTATAATTTGATAGTAAAAGATGGTATTTCTCAATTTGGAATTTCTTGTGAAAAAATTAGACTTGCTTGTAGTTGGATTTTTAAAGCTAAAATAAAAGCTAGAATTACAAAATTTAAAAATCGTTGTAAAGAATGTGGACTTGAATATAGAAAAGTTTCAAAAGAAGTATGCACTAGATGAAATTCTTTATTTGAAATGCTTCAAGTTGCTTATATTTATCAAGAACCGGTACAATTAATTTTTAATGCTCATAATGCGGATCCGAATTTGAGAATTGGCTATGAAGATTGGGAAAAAACAAAAGAACTTATTGAATTTTTAAGTGTTTTTTATAAAGCAACAAATGCTGCTTCTGGTCAATATTATCCAATTATTTCTTCCGTTTTAGTAAATATTTGTGCTATTTCATCTGAATTTGCAAAATATAAAGGAAAAGATCGATTTGAAGATTCCCTTGCTTTTATGATTGAAAAATTCAAAAAATATTTTTTTCATATTCCTCAAATCTATTTGACTGCTACTACTTTCAACCCAAATTACAAATTAAAAGGTGTTGAAAGAATGGTTGAAAAGATTTATGCAAATTTAGAAATTAAAGATGATGAAACTCCTAGTGTTGAAGATTGTAACAGTAGCATATATATAAAAGCTAGAGAGTTATATAATACATATAAATCTATGGAAAAAAATATTCCAATAGTTGAACCTCCATCTTGTAAACCTAGAAGCGATGATACGGATGATTAGATGGATGATTATCTTGAGCTTGAATCATCTACTAATAATGATTTTGATTTATATTTCAATCAG
>NW_026037156.1:7052-28015 GCF_019186545.1 Solanum stenotomum
CCTAATGACTTACAGTCTGGATGGTTAGTACATATCATTTCATAATATATCGTATTATACTGTATTGTATTGTATCATATTGTGTTGTTTTAAAGAATACATCATTCCAATAGATTGTATTGTATTACAACAAAAATAATTTTTAGCGGCAATAAATTAAATATGTACATTAACATAGAGTGTTAAAGACTTTACTGGCCTGAATTAATTGTTGTTGGATCAAATGTCAGTTATAGACTTTAGGGACATTTACAAACAGTGTTAAATGAATCTGATAAGACATATTTGGCGACAACTAAGGTATTGCCGTTAATTTATTGATTCTAAAGATCATTTTTGGTGTAGTGTCGCTCCCATATAGTTACATGATGTCACACATCAACAATTTGAATAGAAAATCTATAAGAAATGTAGGGTACAAAATAGAGCTACAATAAAAACACGGGATAAAAAATAAAATAATTAGTACATGATAAGTAAAGACAAAATGACAAGATAATTAACATAATAATACGACCTCACCAAATTGATCGTTACACAAAATGAGACTTTTTGTCATTACCTAAAGATGAATTCAAACGATATGATATAATAGTATGCAACAAGTATCCAAATTTGTAAGTGATACTGTGTAGAAGTGATTGTGATACATACTGCTACATAATGATATGGAAAATTGCGTGGTTAAGCAAATATATATTACGAATCTCGCTCGCCTCTCTCCTCCCTCTCCCAATCTCGCTCACTAGATATACAAATACATATTTATACGAGTTACATATATACAATTATTTGACAGATATACATATACAATTCAACAGATATACATATACAATTTGCCTCTCTTCCCTCTCTGTCATCTCTCACCCGCCTCTCTCCTCCCTATCCCAATCTCACTCGCCTCTCTCCTCCCTCTAACATGTAGCTACGAATCGTAATTATCAAACTTTAGTTATAAAGCATAATTAAGTTATTTTTGAGTCACTATGCGAAAATTCTCCAATAAGCTTGACGTCCTAGTAATATAAAGACATGCACCTCTTATGTGTGTCGTGTTCAATATATATAAAGAGAGAGTTCTAATTCAAATACAACATTACAAGACTTTTCTACAATAAATAAAAATAAATATTTGCGTGTTTCCTCATATATATTGACATAAAAGAGTGTGAAGATTAAATTAGTTCACGTGTGATGAATTTAAATGGAGAAAATGATCATCGATGATTTTATATAACTGGCATCAATTTGTTTGAAATCAACGAATAATATAAAATAGTTTGACGCACGTTTTGTGAAAATAAGCTTAGATTATAACATTTGCATGTATTACTCTTTCATGCTATACATTAACTAACATTAATCTATATATAATGATTTAGTGATAGCATTTGTCAGACGTGCATATTATAATATAAGGAAGTGAGACTTTAGAGGAGGAACACATGCACCAACTATTGTACTATGTGTTTTATTGATTTTTTATTATTTAGAAGTGGAGTGTATCTCATTGAGGATTAACACGTGTACTTCATTTTTTACTTTTTTATGGTTGGAATATTGTCATGTTTTTTGTGTTTTATTGTGATCATTGCAAAACAATTAGATTAATATTTCTATTTAGATATTTATACTTTTACTTGAAAAAAAACTTAATAAATATTTTAAAGATAATTTTATTTGTGAATTTGATTAAAAAGTTGTAACATTAACACCATGTAATATTGTTTTGTCGATATTTATGATAATATTTTTAAATTATAATTTATAATTTAATTTAATAATTATAAAAAAATATATAACTTTTTAAAAAGTGGATTAGCCCGGCAAGCCTGTAGCCCACGTACTTGTGGGTTGGGCCGACTGGTTTTGGCCCACACCAAAAATGGGCTAGCCTGCCCTGACCAGTAAAATGTCAAAGCATGTATGGGTTAGCTTGGATGGAATGAGCTAGTACATATTGACAGCTCTAATAAAAACACCAAACAATTATTCGATCGGGGCGAGGACGATTTGAATTTATTAATGGTCAAATATAAATAGATCTTCTAAAGTTTTTTTACTAAAGTTTCTTATAGTTAATCAATTGAATCTTTCATGTAACATAATACTCTAGATTTATCAAGTTTCTATTAAAAAAAATTTCTTATATAAAACAACTGCCTTATTTTTTTTAGGAAATCTTGCAAATAGCCATTAAAATAAACTTAGAGCATGTTTGGCATTACTGTAAACATATACTCCCTCTGTCCCTAATTACTTGTCCACATTTCATTTTGTAGTTGTCCCTAATTACTTGTCCATTTTGACAAATCAAGAAAGGATAAATTTTTTTTTTACCTATTATACCCTCAATTAATTACTTTGAAAAAGATAGAACTTCTTGAAAATATTAAATATTTAGTTCATCCACTTCATATTTAATAGGGGTAAATTGGTAAACTCACTATGTCAATTATTAATTTCTTAATAGGTGTGACAATTCAAAAGTGGACAAGTAATTAGGGACTGAGGAAGTACTAGTTAATTAGTTAACATAGCTACAATTTGATTTAATTACTATTCGCCACTAATTTCTAAGCAAAATTACGCGCCAAGTTTCAGTTGTATAAACGTGTCAGTCGAGTTTCAATTGTATAAACGTCTAGTTTTCAGAATTTTGTATATTATAATTTATATAACTTTGGTCTGATGTAATTTGTATAATATAATTTATATAACTAATTAAAGTTTAGATGTTTGTGTTTGTATAAATTCGTTATTTCGAGTTTTATCATATTTGTAGAATTTTGAAATTTGGATAATATAATTTGTATAACAACTGTTACTACTCCGTTTATACAACCACAAACTGAAATAGCTCATCTATACAAACACTTATTCTACCAAAACTATAATTATCAATCGATCCAATCAATCGAAAATAATTTATACAAATCAATTTATACTAATCAATTTAATACAATATGGACGACACAAATTATAGAAACATACGAGAATTATACAAACGTCACGAATTATATAATGAGGTCGCCCATAACAACTTAAACTATAATTACTTCCCCTAAATATGCAAACTATAGCTAAGGAGCCTAATTAAGTTTATTATAGTGCCTATTTGCGAAATTTCCTCATGCAAATATAGACAATAGAGAGTTCTACATCATCTTATCTATATTTCTCCTTTATTATATACTAAATTAATCCTAATTTATCATCATTAATTCCACCTGGAATTAAGATTACATCACGAANTTATATAACCACAGACTGAAATAGCTCATCTATACAAACACTTATTCTACCAAAACTATAATTATCAATCGATCCAATCAATCGAAAATAATTTATACAAATCAATTGATACTAATCAATTTATACAATACGGACGACACAAATTATACAAACATATGAGAATTATACAAACGTCGCGAATTCTGTAATGAGATCGTCCATAACAGCTTAAACTACAACTACATCCCCTAAATATACAAACTATAGCTAAGGAGCCCAATTAAGTTTATTATAGTAGCTATTTGCAAAATTTCCTCATGCAAATATAGACAATAGAGAGTTCTACATCATCTTATCTATGTTTCTCCTTTATTATATACTAAATTAATCCTAATTTATCATCATTAATTCCACCTGGAATTAAGATTACATCACGAAGAGGGGCCAAAAAGGAAAAATAAACATGGTCTAATGCCAAGGAAATAAATATATTAGTTTCACCAAGAAATTATTACATCCCGGAGAGTTGGTCTTATCTTCTAAGATACACAAGCATAGATAGATTCTACAAATAGAATAACGTAGCATATTGACAACCCAAATTCAAACAACAAGAGAGACTTGCTCGAGTAGTTAAGCACCTCCCTCCACCATTAACTTAGTCATGCTGGATGGTAAAATGAAACACTTTAGAACTCTAGTTTTCTCAACTTTAAACCTTAATTAGTCTATCCCTATAGCTACACTGGGGTTGGGATTGCTAGAAGAGGTTGAGCTTTCGCCAATGTAATACCAAATTTTTCCTCCATGTCCAAATCATTAGGTGCAATTCCACCATGTAGCTTCCAATTAAATGTATTCATCAATGAACCTAGCGCGACTGGAACCATCCTGATAGCCAAAGGCAATCCAGGGCAAATTCTTCTACCAGCACCAAATGGAATCAGCTCAAAATCCCGACCTCTAAGATCTATTTCTGACTCCCAAAACCTCTCTGGCTTAAAATCCAAAGGGTTCTCCCATATACCAGAGTCGCGCCCAATTGCCCATACGTTCACTAGAACTTGTGAGCCTTTTGGAATAGTATAACCACAAAGCTCAACATCTTCCTCCACTTTGCGAGGAATTAAGAAAGAAACTGGTGGGTGTAATCGTAATGCTTCTTTCACGATGCATTGCAAGTAAGGTAACTGTGCAACATCAGCTTCATCTACTAGTTTGCCTCTGCCAATTACTTGTGCAAGTTCTTTTTGTGCTTTCTCCAAAGTATGTGGATTCTTAAGTAGTTCTGCCATTGCCCACTCCAATGTATTTGATGTCGTATCTGTCCCTGCTGCAAACAAGTCCTGCAAAACTTACTAGTGTAAGATCATATGAAGTAGATGACATATAAAATCAAGTGAAAAATTCCAAAACATATGTTGCTTTCAATTAGTCAAACTTAGGCTGTGACTTGTGAGCCTATACAAGATATTCTCATACTAATCCAGAATCGTCATACTAGCCTAAGAAAACAATAATTGATATAACTAATTCGTTAAACTATCTTTATTAATTGATGTTTAGTATTAGATCTTGGAAAATAATTTGAGAAATAAGTAATTATTGTTAAGAGTAAAACATAAAAAATACTACAATATTAAAGATAAAGATAATTAACCAGATACAGATGCTCGATATGATTCCTGTCGATTTCTTCAGGGCTAATGCTGAGGAGGGCATCTAACACATCAACATTTTCACGATTTCCCATTTCCCTTTCCTTTAGCCGCTCGTCAATCAAACCACTCATAAGTTGAAGAACCTTACTAAAATGATTTGTCAAGCGCCGCCTTATACCTTGTGGATCAATCTTTTTTAAAAAGGGGAAAAAATCCACCAAATTGGGTTTACCAGCCTCAGCCATGATATTCCACACCAATTCCTTAAATTCCTTATCAGAATCAGAGAATGGATCAGTCAAATCTTTAGAGAAAATAGTGTTGGACAACAAATTTAAGGAAGTTCTAAAAGCTGCTCTGCCAATATCCACTGCTTCACAATTTTGCCCACTTTTGTGACAATAATCAATCAACTCCTGGATCTTTTTTGTCCTGAGATGCTTATTAGCATCAAGCTTGTTGCCAGAGAAGATGTGAGAGTTCATAACCTTACGAAGCGTCCTCCACTGTGAGTTGTTGACAGGTAACATTACAACAGAGCAATTAGAGTGATTACAGGCATGGACTCCGTCAGGAACAAACCTGCCCGAAAAGCTCAAATCTTGCTTTTGCATTACTTCTTTAGCCAAGATTGATGAAGAAATGACGACTGTGTTAATTTGCCCCAATTTCAGATGCATAATTGGACCATATTTTTTTGCGAGTTGAGCAAGTGATATGTGGGGTTTATTACCAAGCAAGTGAAGATTACCAATAATAGGCAAAGGGAATGGACCTGGTGCAACTCTTTTGCTTCTTCTAAGTGAAATCAATACTCCACGAACCAAAAAACAGGCGAATAAGAGTCCTAGACAAATGTTCACGTATTCCATTTTTTCTCCTGTTCTGATAATTTCTTGGCTCAATTAGGCTGCTTTTATCTTGGTCTATAATGAAGTCACTGGAGTTAGCAAGGTTTTCATTTTTTTTTTAAATCTCTGTTCATACAAAACAAAAGTTTAAACAGTAGTAATATTTATGAATAATTAATGCAAATGGTGTCAGACACCATTGCCTCCACCTGCCCGTTCACCATTATTGAAAAGGTAGCATTTCTGGTGTGTTTGGCACGTTCCTAGAATTTTTTTTTTTTTTTGAAAAATAAGTTGGTTTCTACTTATTTCTCATATTTGGTGGTGACGGTGAATGGAAAATATTTTCTAGTGTATCATTGGTGAATAACAAAATATTTTTAGAAAATATCTTTTATTTTTGGCTAGAGAGTAGAAAACACTTTTTAGAAAAATAGCTTCTTACCTGAAAATCAACCCCGATGCGATAATCAATCTGACACTTGACCGCGACACCCGATCCAAGACCTGACCCCTACTCTCGACACAGGCCGGACATTTGAACTGGAACCCAACCCTGACCATGACTTGAATAAGGACACGATCCCAAGACCCAACCTAGGACCAAACCCCACTAGAGACCCAACATTCGAACATGAATATGATCCCGACACCTAATCCTGAACACAACCTCAACTAGACATTTGACCCCGATCGGAGACCCAACCCAGACTCCCGACCCCTGCATCTGACTCAAAATCTGACCCTGACACCCAAACCCCGACATCCGGAGGTCGGTTTGTTTAAAATGTTCCTATTAATCATAATTTTGCTAGCATAAAATTAAACTTTCATTTTACACCTATAATTAATTGTTTAAAAAAGTGTAACAATTTTGTATACTTTTATAAANGTTTAAAATGTTCCTATTAATCATAATTTTGCTAGCATAAAATTAAATTTTCATTTTACACCTATAATTAATTGTTTAAAAAAGTGTAACAATTTTGTATACTTTTATAAATAAAAAGTTAGATCAATAATCCATATTTAGAGTATGAAATTACGTTGATATGAAAACCGACAACAAGTAGTCAGTTTTTATGCAAAATAAAGCGAGAAAACCAAATTCCGACCTCAGGAGGTCGGAATTTTCCCCAGAAAATGAATTACAATAAAAACCGACCTCTTGATATCGGTATTATTTTCTCAATTAAATATAAAAAACAAAATTGAGAAATATTTTGATTTAATTTTATTTAAATCGTCTTCCGGAGGACGATTTGTGTAAAATAAAAAACAAAAAAATTATAATACCGACTTCCGGAAGTCGGTAAAATTAAATAGTATGTAATAAATTAATATTTTCAATTAACTTTAAATAAATCGTCCTCCGAATGACGGTTTTATACAAGTTAAAAAATAATTTAATATAAAATACCGACCTCCCGATGTCAATATTATTTAATTAACATGATTACTTTTATTTATCTTAAAATTAAATGTGATACCGACCTCATGACGTCGGTATTTTTTATTAAATCTAATTACTTTTAATAAAAGCGACATCCGGAGGTCGCGCTTTGTTTAAAGTATTCCTATTAATAATCATAATTTTGCTATTGCGCATAATACTAAAATTTCATTTTACACCTACAATTAATTGTTCAAAAAGTGTAACAATTTTGTATACTTTTATAAATAAAAAGTTAGAATTCGTGGAATAAATAAAAAGATATCTATAATCCATATTTAGAGTATGAAACTACGTTGATATGAATTAGGAGATAATTATACTTATATTTCTAGAGTAATGTACAAATTCTATCAGTCTGTTGTCTAATCATGAACTTAATATCTCATGTCATGATGTAGAGGTGAAGAGCTAACATATAATCCATTCGAGTATGAAATGCGAGATAGTATTATTATATACGTTCGATCTAATTGAATGGATGTTAAGTGTAGTAATCACCTCCTAATTATGATGACATGTAAACGATACTTTATCGGAGTATGAAATACGTTGATTAATTATATACTCCTCGAGTAGTTTAACAAATCAAGTCTTATATACTAGTGGTTTAGATATGAAATACATTATCAATTAAAGAAACACCGATGATCAATTCAAGGAGATTTATATATTAAATTTGATATTGATAAACTTTTGTTGATCAATAAAATTAAATTTATATAATTAGGAGTTATATAATTTAAATTTATAAAATTAACTTGATCGATAAATTAAATTTATTAAATTAAACTTCTGTTGATGTGTAGTTAAATTTTATATATATATATATATATATATGTATGTTTAATTAATAAAATGAACCTCAAGAGCTGAGTTTATATTAAAATAAATTAATAAATACCGACCTAAAGAGGTCGGTATATTTAAATTATTATTTTATTTAAATAATATTGACTTCATGATGTCGGTATTTATTAAATATTTTTAAATATAGATAATTATTTTTAAAAATACCGACATCCCGTGGTCGGTAAATTAAATAATTCTCTTAAAAAAAGAATGATATTATCAAGTCTTACTCCTAAGTGAAGTCTCAAAACCTAAGTGAAGTCTCACTCCCCACCCCGACCCACCCCCATTGGCGCCCATCCCCGACTGGCACCACGCCACCATCCCCGATCGGCGCCACGCCACGCCACCATCGCAGCAGCAGAGGAAGGTCGCGCGCAGCTGCAGACGGCGTGCAGCTGCAGAGGAAGGTTGCGCCGCCTCCATCCCGACCGGTGCCGCCTCCATCCCGACCGGTGCCGCCTCCATATCAACTTTCTTAGTTTGCGCCACCATCCCCGACCTTCTTACTCAAGGTGAATTTTTAGAACCTCCATAAAAGATTACTTTTGTTTCTATTTAGTTGAAGTATCTCAAAATTAGAGTACTAATATACTTAATTTTATTGATTGTTAGTTTGATTGATTGTTAGTTAGTAAGTGAATGATAGAGGGTTTTTGATTGTTCGTTTGAATTAGGGATTATTTGATTGTTTGTTTGTGTTTGTTGATTGTGAATTGAAAATTTTAATGTTAGGGTTAGTTTGAATTAGGGTATCTTAGAATTTGTTTGAAATTCGGTATTTCTTGAGTTAATTAGTTTGATTTTGGAATTGTAAGATTAGATTGAATTAGGGTATTTAAGGAGTTGTTTGAATTTGGGTATTATTTGAGTTAGTTTGAATTATTATTGAGATTTTAGGACTAATAGTTTGAATTTGGGATTAGGAATAGCTAGCTAATTTGAATTTAGGATTTTAGCACTAGTTAGATTTTGGGATTTTAGGGCTAGTTTGAATTTGTGATTTTAAGACTAGTTTGAATTTTGAATATAGGACTAGTTTGAGTTATTATTGAGATTTTAGGAGTACTAATAGTTTGAATTTGGGATTTTAGCACTATATTTTGATTTTTGAATTCTATGAGTACTTTCAATTTGTGATTTTAAGTCTAGTTTGAATTTGGAATTTAGGACTAATAGTTTGAATTAGATTTGAAATTTTAGGACTAATTAATAGTTTGAAGTTGGGACACTAGCTAGCTAGTTTGAATTTAGAATTTTAGGGATTTGAATTGCAACTTAATTAGAACTTATAATTAATTATAACTTGAATTTACTATAAGTTGAACTTAATTAGGAATATGAACTTGAAATTAGAATTTGAACTTGGAACTAATTAGCTTGAATATATAACTAAATAAGTTTAGAAATTAGATATGAACTTGAATTGAAACTTGAACTTATAAAAACTTGAATATATATATATATATATTCTTGGATATGAAGTTTGTATTTAACTAATTTAAGAACTTTTCGTGCTAGGCAATTGAGGAAGCTCAACATCTAAAAAAGTTGATACAAGACTATATTGCTTCTTTGATCAAAGTTGGAGATAAGGTTGATTCTTCTAAATTTCTTAAGTTCAAGTACAATTGTATTCAATAATGTGTTTGTGTCCATCTAGTATTAATACTTAGGTTTAATTTTGTGATAATTTTTTTTGTGTCTATCGAATGTTTATTAAGCATAAGTACCAACACTAGTTGATCCTATTGATGACAAAATTGATTTTCTTACAAGATCGATTTGTGTCCATCTAGTGTTGATATTAAGCTTTAATTTAGGAATAATGTGTTTGTTAAGCATAAGTACCAACACTAGTTGATCCTAT
Organism: Solanum stenotomum; assembly: GCF_019186545.1. Classification (NCBI taxonomy): domain Eukaryota; kingdom Viridiplantae; phylum Streptophyta; class Magnoliopsida; order Solanales; family Solanaceae; genus Solanum; species Solanum stenotomum. The sequence continues at coordinate 16,974 of NW_026037156.1, forward strand.
TGATGACAAAATTGATTTTCTTGCAAGATCGATTTGAGTCCATCTAGTGTTGATATTAAGCTTTAATTTAGGAATAATGTGTTTGTTAAGCATAAGTACCAACACGAGTTGATCCTATTGATGACAAAATTGATTTTCTTGCAAGATCGATTTGTGTCCATCTAGTGTTGACACTTAGCTTTAAATTTAGAAATAATATATTTGTTAAGCATAAGTACCAACACTAGTTGATCCTATTGATGACAAAATTGATTTTCTTGCAAGATCGATTTGTGTCCATCTAGTGTTGACACTTAGCTTTAAATTTAGAAATAATATATTTGTAAAGCATAAGTACCAACACTATTTGATCCTATAGATGATAAAATTGATTTAGTTGGTGGATTTAGTTGTTGGAATTAAGTCAAAACTAAACTAGGTAAAGTTAAAAAGTTGTTATGTTGTTCAAATAAGTTAAAATAAATAATGGGGTTTAGTTAGTGAATTTAGTTGTTGGAATTAAGTCAAAACTAATGTAGTTAAAGTTAAAAAGTTGTTATGTTGTTTAAATAAATTAAAATAAATAATGTGGTTTAGTTAGTGAATTTAATTGTTGGAATTAGTAGTCGGATCTAGTATTAGTATTGGTTAAATTAGGATGGAAAGTTGAGGCATGAGGTTTAAAATGACTTTGGATAATGTTTTTCTTACTTTTTCAAGGGAAGTTAGTTTTCTTGAATTCAAGGAAAATAAGTGGATATAAAAAGAAATTCTAAAGTATTTATGTCACGCCCCGAGCTACCCTCGAGACGCGGACACGGGACTTAGGACCACAAGTGATCCCAAGCTAGCCCTGCTGGCATGATCATGAGCATACTAAAGAAAATAAACTGATGCGGAAGCTAAATCATAAATAAATCTGAAAGGATGGGAAATACTCATATACTGTAACTGGATATATCAAATCTGAGAGTTTAATACAAAAGAAATATCAAACTCAAGATACTAAGCTGAATCTAACTATGTCTGAAAATAAGCCTCTAAACTGACTAGAAATGTTGGGACATGCCCCAACTAGGTCTAGTAAAACTGAAACTAAAGACTAAAAACAGTAAGGATAAACATGTCACTAGTCCTCGAAGAATGAGGACTCACCACTGATGCTGCTGAACTGGAGACCGGGAACCGATCTAAGCGTGATCTGGATACTGAGAACCTGAACCTACATCACGAGAAGATGTAGCGCACGTATGCGTCAGTACTTGAAAGATACTGAGCATGCAGGATAGAGTAAAGCTGAAATAACATATAACTGAACAAAGCAATAAAGCAATGAAATAATCTGGACATGATATAGATACTGAATATACTGAATACTGAGCTAACTGAATGCAATGACCAAACTTATAACATGCTGAGACTGAATACTGACTGTACTGAAATATGGTCAATGCAATAGAGTCTGACTGAACTGTGGGAGCTACTAATAACCGACATAAAACCACATGAGCTAAATGTGGAGTCCGATGTATACGCCCCATCGAGAGGACCCAATATACCCTGCCAGAGGTATAGAGGCATGCTGGCGTGATCACTAAACTAATATTGCCCACAGAGGGGACTTACACCTACGTGGCTCGTAGTTCTGGGACTATATGGGTACGCTGAAACCCTAGTCCAACTCGGTATTATACTACTCCCAATAGATTAAGTGGTTAACACATTATGACTGAGTTTCTGAAAATACTGGATAGCTCGAAACTGAACATGCAAACTGAGAATGCAACAATTAATCTGATAATGAGGCATTCATAAACTGAGGCATGTAAAACTGAATACTGAAATATCTGACCTAGCATGTGTAATTCAAGAACTAAAAAAATACATAGCTAGGGTTCTGAAATTCATGCGATAAACTGAACAATAACATGATAATCTGATTTGGAACATTTAAATAACTAATTCATGATGATCTGTTCAAATTCTAGAAACCCTAGGTTTGTTCACAATCATGGAATCAAGAATCTGACTGAATTCTAGGGACCTAATGGGCGAAAGGAACCCACTAGTGAAATCCCACATACCTGGTGACGAATTCCACGGAGAAATCTTTCAATTTCGAGGCTGGAACTGATGGAACCTTGTTGCGTTCTTGAACTAGGGTTCTTGACCTCTTTTCTCCTCTCTTGCTTCTAATTCGTCTAAGTTTGATTAATGATTTTGACTTAGGTAAGTTCTAGTTATGTTTCTAGGCTTAAACTGATTAAAACCTCATGATTTATGGTCTAAACGACGTATCCTAAGGGTTAAAAAAAATAGGAAAAGACCAAAGGACCCCTGAATTAACTGTTGTCGGAGTGACCTACGGATTGGACCTACGGGCCATAGGTCAATCTACGGTCCGTAGATTGCGTCCGTAAGTCAAGCCTGCTCGACAGGCCTTCACTAAAACGAGCATAACTTTTTACTCGGAGGTCAAAATTTAGCAAACTCGGTGGCCTTGGAAAGATAATTCAATTATCTATCTAAACATAGGTCATGGGATACATAATTCATTTTGTGATAAAAGTTATGACCATCTGAAGTTGACCCATCAATATTTTTCACCTAACTAGCTGCTAACCTCATCTACGGTCAGACCTACGGACAGTGGATCGAATGACGGTCCGTGCTGGTCAACCGTAGTTCGAGACTGAAGCTGGGCTTTTAGGGCATCGATCCACGGACACGAACTACGGTCCGTGACCTGACTTACGGACCGTAAGTCCGGCCGTGGGTCAACACTTAGCCAAATTTTCTGACTGAGTTCTGGGGAAGTTTTTTGTCACGAACCACAGACCTGCAAGACGGACCGTAAGTCCATCTACGGTCCGTGGATGGTGTCCGTGAGTGCCACCTGTAACACCAGAAATCTGAAATCTCTATTTTCGGATACGGGGTGTTACAATTTAAATCAACTAAACATGAGAAAGTTGGAAAATATTTTCTTTTGTACCAAACACACCCTTCATGTCTACATATTTCTTTGGCATAATTCATTCGCGACCCCTTAAAGTTGTCCGCATAATTACTTGGACACCTAAACTAGGACTTGTACCTATTGAACACCTAAATCGTTCAAGACATGTACCTATTAGACACAAAATGCTAGTGTGGCAAAATAAGTGTATCTCACGCTGTTGAACGCGTGAATGCATGTTTTGAAAAAATAAATAAATAAATTTGTACCTACTTTCTTGACACTTGGCATGCATGGACTAAATAAATAAAAGAATAATTCAATTAAACATTAATCTTTTAATTCATAAAAGAAAATAACCTCACCCCCACACCCATGTACAAGTCCTCTTCTTCTTTAACCCACCATTTTAAAGACTTCAAATTTCTCTGCTTTTTGTTTTGGCTCTTTTTTTTCTTCAATTTTTTGTAAACAAACTGCCTATTGAAATTGCAAGAACAAGAAAAAAAATCGACAATTGGCGTTAAAAAGTCGATCGATATTTATGCATCTTTATTTTCAATAACTCCAATCGAGAAACCATCACCATTCATTAAACTTATTAAAAATGATATAATTTTTTTTTATATACTTTTGATTTCGCTTTGTTGTCGAGTTCGAAATAATTTATCGACGTCGATTATTTTTACAAAAATCTCAATAGTTACCAGAGGAATAGAATATAACGAGTAACACGGGAAGAAAAAGAAAGAGGAAAGGATTAGGTGGGTGTATTCATGATGGGGTGGGGGAGATATTTTCTTTTTGTTATCGCCGGAGGAAACAATGGTGGATGTCGATGGTAGAGTGACAGGGAAGAAGATGAAGAAGAAAGGACAACATGTTAGATGGGGGTGGGGTGGGGGGAGATTTTTTTTTTTGTCAATTTAATTTTCTAGATTATTAAAGGCAGAATTTTTATTTTTTTTTAAAAATTAAAATCATGGGCCCATGTGCCACGTGTCATAATTCTATTCGTGATTATGTTAAGATAATGTGTGTGAATTACACGCACAATATTTTTAAAGCTAGTTGTCATTTTATGTTCAATATATAAATATTTTTTAATATTAAAGTGTCTAATAGATAAGAGTCTCAATTGAAGTGTCTAAATAATTATGCGGACAACTTTAAGGGGATGTTGATGACTTAAGCCTCTTTCTCTTTATATATGTTCTTAATCAATCCCATTAATTTATGTTTTATCTTTGATTTTACAAATTAATTTTAGCAGATTATTCGTTATATAGGACATATAGCTGCTTTGCTTTTCAATCAAATTCTAACAAGTATTGATCGATTCCATGTATAATATAATAATCTAAAAGAAGAACTAGTATTAAGTGAAATTAAAGGGGTGATAATGTAATTTATCCAATATATTAGATGCAATAAGTTAACAAATAATAACAGAATATGTAAACATCAAAAGAAAATCCAATTGACTCATGAATCTGGATGTTTCAGGATGAAATATTTTTCGTCTTCATTCATGTGATGTGATAGTAATTAATTTTTTAAACAATTAATTTTATTTAATCAACTATTATTGAGCTAGAAACACTGACCATCTCTTCAGCAAATGAGAATTTGAAAATATTTTGTGGACCTTCTTAGGATTAATTGAAGTCTGAATAAGACCCCTAATTATTGTGGGCAATATGCAGCAATTTTTTTACCCCTTATTCTACTGAACAAAAATTAACATACTACTACTATTTTAGATCATTAATAGGAGATTTGAAAATGCTACAATAGGACATAACTAGAGGACAATTTGTCAAACATGTGACACTATAACAAAAATGAATTAACATGGAAGGTTTATTTTTGCCTATACTATCCATGTAGAATCTAATACAAGTAATATGACAGAAGAATCAACCATGTTTTTTTTTATTCGAATGGAGTGCAAAAAATAACTTTAGAGTTGTATTGGTGAAACAGACTCCTTACTGATAGCTAAATGCATAAACAGAGTGAAAAACTCCTTAGAGAATTCTCAGTTTCATAAAAAAATTTAGGAGTCCGGAGCCAAAAGGGCAAGAAAATTGATAAAAAATTTCAAAAGAGCAACAAAATTGAATTGAGCCAATTTTCTTGCCCTTTTGGCTCCGGACAGTACGAACAATTTCCTCACGTTGAACTTGCATTTCTCAATCATGTGACCAACATTGTTACTTTGAGTTGTATTAAATAAAAAATTGTAGAAGTAATAAATTAGGTGTTGGAGTAAATGAAGATTCCAAATTTATTACTCAACAGTCGACTGGTGTGAGTTAAAGTGACTTTATGTTTGTGAGAATAATAAATTTTAAAAAGTAATGATGTGATTATAAATTTTATTTACATATGAAATAAATGGTTAGTAAATATAAATGTGGGTTGTTTTAACAAAATATAAACTTGTGGATCAATTTTTGTATTAAAAATATTTCAAATCATGATATGAAATTCCCATATCATGTTTTTGGAGAATATGAAATCACATCTCATGATATGGAATAATGAGATGGAATTAGCGTAAAATTGCATGTCCAAACGCTGATTCCATCTCACGATTCCATATCGTGATATGGTATCGCATGGCCAAACGCCTACTTAGTTAGACACTGTCATCCCTACACTAATGATAATTGGACAAGTGTAAATACTAGAATTTTATCTTTCTTTATTTTTCATACATAGAATTGTACTCCCTCTGTCCCAATTTATGTGATTTACTTTCCTTTTTAGTCAGTCCCAAAAAGAATGATATATTTCTATATTAAGCAACAATTTAATTATAAATGTCTATTTTACCCTTAATGAAATGATTTACAGCCACACAAATTTCTATCATTTATTTTGGACCACAAGTTTTAAAAGTCTTTCATTCTTTCTTAAACTTCGTGCCGAGTCAAACTACCTCACATAAAATGGAACAGAGGGAGTAATATATATAGACTCATTTTGAGTACTGATCAATACAGAAAATCTTCTCGATAATCTTCCATCTTCCAATTTCTATCACAATCATAGCTATAGAAAAATCAATCAATCTGTTGAGTACTAATATTGGCAAACTTGGGTTATAGTATTGCAAGAACCCAAATGTTCAACTCTTTATTGAGGTTCCAAAACACATTAGGGGCTTATTAACATGAATAAATAAATGTAATTTACCATCTTTTAGAGCCAAACATACCAAATATTAGAGCTGTACGTGTAATATCGAACAAAAATCAATAATTCAAATTGAAAAAAATTATTGGTTTAGCAGTTTAAATGACTATTTTAATTTTTTTTATTATTAAATTATCAATTCTTAACGGTTTGTGGTTTTTTCTTAACGAGTTAATTGATAATAACCGGATAGTAAATTAAATAATTATATTTATACCATTTGGTGTATAAAGTCCTTGACTTAGAGTTTAGTTTCATATTTATATTTCTGTCTGTCTCAAACTCTCGGTTATTCTACAATGTGATAGTGTTTGCTTTTGAGCGAGATGCAGTCTTTGAATTCACGTGCATGGTTCATTTGATTTGTCACTTTCTTTCTAAGTGATTTTCAATTAATTTTTTTTTGTGTCAAATGACTCAAATTTGTAAGGGAAAAAGTACAAATATACCCCCGAACTATCATAAATAGTATCAAAATATCCTTCGTTATACTTTTAGAACGCTGATGTCCTTACCATCCAAATTTTGGGGCGTATATATCCTTTTCTTCTAATAGCGGGACACGTGTCATACTCTAAAATATTTACCTGATTTTTATTACAATTTTTACCCATTATTAAAAGATTCACCCATATTAATTAAAACCCCACACAAATAACATAATATCCATACCCAAGTATAACCCAAAACCCTCAAAACACTTATTAGTATCTGCACTTTGTCCTTTGTTTTTTCCTCTTCCTCTACGACCTGTCATTCGAATTTTTGGTGTATCCTCGTTCTTCAATGATCAACCCATTTTGATCCTCAATTCAATTATAAACAGACCCATTGGATTTTTGTTAGTAATTGCAAATTTCATGATGGGATTGGTCCTAATTTACCGTGGCAAGGTAATACCGTAATAGTGTCATTTAGAGATGGCTGCTTCCATTTAATAGACCTGATGGAAATGGTAATCTTGATGTGGCTTTTCTATTTGTGTCGGCCATCAAAATGCATCAGTTCAAATTTAATTAATTAATTATGTGGAGGGCTGAGTTCATTTGGGATTTGTAGGAACATTTTCCGTGAACAACAACTTGAAAATCGAAGAACTTGGCCAGAATTCAGCCAAACTCGACCAAAATTCGGAGGATGAGAAATGGAGAAGATAGAGAAGTGTTCGGAGGGTTTTGGGTTATAATTTGGGGTGGGCATTATGTTACTTGGGTGGGTTTTTAATTAATATGGGTGGATCTTTTAAATATGGGTAAGAATTTAATAAAAATAGAGTAAATGTTTTAGATTGTGACACGTGTCCCGCCATTAGTAGAAAGAGTATATACGCCCCAAGATTTGGACGATAAGGACATCAGCGTCCTAAAAGTATAACGAAAGGTATTTAGATACCATTTACGATAGTTCGGGGTATATTTGTCATTTTTTCCAATTTTTAATGTTAAAACTGATATCGATCAATAACCGATAAACCAACAACTGATAATCCAATATCTTATGGTTCTATAATGATTTAGTATTTCTACAAATTGATAACTAATAAATCGAACTGATAAAATTTAAAACTGAACCGAACTGACTGATATGTAGCCCCACCAAATATTCCCAAATAGTTTATGAACCTCATTGAATTTTGTATAAAATGATTGGCCAGGCTAGACTAGTGTCATCTCAATGAACATGTGGATTCCTTAGTGTTTTTTTTAGCATAGACTAGTGGATCCATTTAGTAGATAAGTTCTATACCCCGACAAGGTATAGGACGGCACTGGCAGCGTGAGGCAAAACACTGTATCATCACTTAGCTCATAATGATGGTTATCGGTTAGAGAAACTCCCACAGAGATATTTTTGTATTCTTATCTACATAGAGTTATTTGTATTTTCATATACAAACAGAGTTTAAATTGTATCCTTGGATACAAACTGAGTTACTATTGTATATTCTTCAAATACACGGAGTTGTTATCCGCATGTTTTAAGAGTTTTTCTTTGTATTGCATTTATATTACTGCTTTATATTGAAATGAGTTGAGTTGAGTTGAGACCGGTGGGTGTAATTGTAAGGCTTCTTTCACGATGCTTGCAAGTAAGGTAAGTGTGCAACATCGGCTTCATCTACTAGTTTGCCTCTGCCAATTACTTGTGCAAGTTCTTTTTGTGCTTCCTCCAAAGTATGTGGATTCTTAAGTAGTTCTGCCATTGCCCACTCCAATGTATTTGATGTCGTATCTGTCCCTGCTACAATCAAGTCCTGCAAAACTTACTAGTGTAAGATCATATAATCTAGTAAAACGTTCCATCACATGCTACATGTTGAAAATATATTAAAGATACGATAATTAACCAGATACAGATGCTCGATATGATTCCTGTCGATTTCTTCAGGGCTAATGCTGAGAAGGGCATCTAACACATCAACGTTTTCACGATTTCCCATTTCCCTTTCCTTTAACCGCTCATCAATCAAACTACTCATAAGTTGAAAAACCTTGCTAAAATGATTTGTCAAGCGCCGCCTTATGCCTTGTGGATCAATCTTTTTTAAAAAGGGAAAAAAATCCACCAAATTGGGTTTACCAGCCTCAGCCATGATATTCCACACTAATTCCTTAAATTCCTTATCAGAATCAGAGAATGTATCAGTCAAATCTTTTGAGAAAATAGTGTTGGACAACAAATTTAAGGAAGTTCTAAAAGCAGCTCTGCCAATATCCACTGCTTCACAATTTTGCCCACTTTTGTGACAATAATCAATCAACTCCTCGATGTTTTTTGTCCTGAGATGCTTATTAGCGTCCAGCTTGTTGCCAGAGAAGATGTGAGAGTTCATAATCTTACGAAGCGTTCTCCACGAAGTGCGTCTGGAGCAAACCTATTGGAAAAGGATAAATCTTGCTTTTGCATTACTTCTTTAGCCAAGATTGATGAAGAAATGACGACAGTGTTTATTTGCCCCAATTTCAGATTCATAATTGGACCATATTTTTTTGCCAGTTGAGCAAGTGATATTTATGGTTTATGACCAAGCAAGTGAAGATTTCCAATAATAGGCAGAGGGAATGGACCTGGTGCAACTCTTTTGCTTCTTCTTTCAAGTGAAATAACAACTCCACGCACCAAAAAATAAGATCCAACTTTTGTAACAGAATTCGACCCTGCCACCCAACTTGAACCAACGAGAGACCCGATAATTGAAAACAATTTCAACACGAGACCCGACCCGACCTTGAAACCTGACCCCGACACTGATCTGAGACCTGAACCCAACTCTCGACTCGAGATATGACTGTGATTCGAGATCCGATAACCAAACACGACTCTGATTTAAGATTCAACCTCATACCCCGACTTCGATACCGATCCCGATTCGAGACCTGAATCCGTCACCCAACTTGAGACTCAACCCAAATCGAGACCCACATCTGACCCCGACCCGAGACCAAAACCCGACCTCGACACCCAACTTGAAACTCTTCCCGAGACCCAACTTCAATCCTGACATTCAACCTTAGACCAGGCATAAGACCCGATCCCAATCCAAGATCCAACCTTGGAACCCGAACCAACACCTGGCCTCGATACCTAACACCAACCCTGACCCAAGTTCCAAGCCCTACCCCAACCGAGACTTGACCTTGACATGAGACCGGAGACCCAAACCTGACCTGACACCCGACTCGAGATCCAACTCTGACCCTCGACCCAAAATTTGACCTCTAATTCTAANTTATCAATCGATTCAATCAATTGAAAATAATTTATACAAAAATAAATATAAATCAATTGATACTAATCAGTTTATTCAAATATGGACGACACAAATTATACAAACATATGAGAATTATACAAACGTTGCAAATTATATAATGAGGTCACTCATAACAACTTTTTGTTTGGTTGCCCATAACAGTTTAAACTATAGCTACAACCCGTAAATATGCAAACTATAGCTAAGGAGCTTAATTAAGTTTATTATAGTGGCTATTTGCGAGATTTCCTCATGCAAATAAAGACAATAGAGAGGTTCTATATCATCTTATCTATGTTTCTCCTTTATTATATACTAGATTAGTCCTAATTTATTATCATTAATTCCACCTGGAATTAAGATTATATCATGGAGAGGGGCCAAAAAAGGAAAAATTAAACACGGTCTAATGCCAAGGAAATGAATATTTTATTCCCTTTGTCCCAATTTATGTGACACATTTCGTTTTGTGAGAGTCAAACAATTTAAATTTGATCTAAAATTTGCTCATGGAATCTTCAAATTTTTTAAAATGAAATTTATATATTTGTAAACTATGTAAAAAATACTATAAATCACAATAATTGATAATTCAAAATATTTAAAAGATCTATGAAAAATTTACTAGCAAAGATAAACTTATTTGAATCTCAAAATCCGAAATATATCAAATAAATTGAGACATAGAAAATATTAGTTTCACCAAGAAATTATTAAATCCCGGAGAGTTGGTCTTATCTTCAAAGATACATAAGCATAGATAGATTCTACAAATAGAATAACGTAGCCTTTTGACAACCCCAAATTCAAACAATACGCGGACTTGCTCGAGTAGTTGAACACTTCCACTCCACCATTAACTTAGTCAGTGCTGGATGGTAAAGGGAAAAACTTTAGTACTTAATTTGCTCAACTGTAAACCTTAATTAGTCTACCCCAACATCTACAGTGGAATAGGAACAGTTAGCAGAGGTTGATCATTTGCCAATGTGATACCAAATTTTTCCTCCATGTTCAAATCATTAGGTGCAATTCCACCATGTAGCTTCCAATTAAATGTATTTATCAATGAACCTAGCGCGACTGGAATCATCCTGATAGCCAAAGGCAATCCAGGGCAAATTCTTCTACCAGCACCAAATGGAATCA
>NW_026037156.1:28564-38838 GCF_019186545.1 Solanum stenotomum
AGGGCATCTAACACATCAACATTTTCACGATTTGCCATTTCCCTTTCCTTTAGCCGCTCATCAATCAAACCACTCATAAGTTGAAGAACCTTACTAAAATGATTTGTCAAGCGCCGCCTTATACCTTGTGGATCAATCTTTTTTAAAAAGGGGAAAAAATCCACCAAATTGGGTTTACCAGCCTCAGCCATGATATTCCACACCAATTCCTTAATTTCCTTATCAGAATCAGAGAATGGATCAGTCAAATCTTTTGAGAAAATAGTGTTGGACAACAAATTTAAGGAAGTTCTAAAAGCTGCTCTGCCAATATCCACTGCTTCACAATTTTGCCCACTCTTGTGACAATAATCAATCAACTCCTCGATTTTTTTTGTCCTGAGATGCTTATTAGCGTCCAGCTTGTTGCCAGAGAAGATGTGAGAGTTCATAATCTTACGAAGCGTTCTCCACGAAGTGCGTCTGGAGCAAACCTATTGGAAAAGGATAAATCTTGCTTTTGCATTACTTCTTTAGCCAAGATTGATGAAGAAATGACGACAGTGTTTATTTGCCCCAATTTCAGATTCATAATTGGACCATATTTTTTTGCCAGTTGAGCAAGTGATATTTGTGGTTTATGACCAAGCAAGTGAAGATTTCCGATAATAGGCAGAGGGAATGGACCTGGTGCAACTCTTTTGCTTCTTCTTCTAAGTGAAATAACAACTCCACGCACCAAAAAACACGCGAATAAAACTCCTACCAAAATGTTCACGTACTCCATTTTTCTCCTCTTCCGATAATTTGTTTGGCTCAATTAGGCTACTTTTATCTTGATCTATAATGAAGTGAGCAAGGTTTTCATTTATTTTTAAATCTCTTTTCATTCAAGACAAAAGTTTAAACAGATCGATCTGCGTCTTTCTTGTGATCTTGTCTGTTCACGTATCTTCTTTAATTTTTTAATTAATTTTATGAATTATTAATGCAAATGGTGTCAGACTCCACTACCTCCACAGAATTTCTTATTTTATGTATTAGATTAGATATAATACACGCAAGTGTATTTTAACGAAAATGTTGTAGTTTCAAAGAAGTAGTAATAGTAGGGTGGAGATAAGTTTTTGCATACACATGTTATTGTTATTGTTGCGGATATTAGATGTGGTTGTTGGCTGTTTTGCTTGAATGTCCACCTGCCCTAAAGTTGATTTCTTGTTCTAGGTTTCCGCATATTTATTTAACACTGATGTGTATAATAATAAGCGTATGAATCTAACAGCAAAATTTATAGCAACTATAAATACCTATCTACCTTTCTTTCATATGAATAAAAAGTTGCAGGCAAAACAGAGTAGGGAAAGAGTGTTAAATATGATTTACTTGGTTGAGAAAACTTTTGGTATTATGCTCTCGTCTCTCTCTACCATTTCAGTGAATTTTAACTGCTCACATCTTTTTTATATTTCACAACTCATATTAGAGAAATCATCAATTAGTGTAAATGAGACATAAAAATTGTCATTACGAGATCTGACACAGTTTTATTATCACACCACATTCTTCAATACACACCACAATCATATATATACAGTATTATTTTCCGAGTTGAAAGCAACAACAACTATTTATTCAAATCAATTATTTAACGCGGAACAACATGAGATCGAGCGAGGACACATTAATTAATGTAGTCGAGATGGATCAATTGTATTTATCGGCAATCTCCAAGAGAGTGTCACAAAGTTTTTTTGTCATACTTAGCATTGCCATATGATCAGCACCTTTAATTTCCTTTGCTTCAGTGACACCAATGTTGTCAATTTGCCATTGTTGGAATTCTTTTGATATGGCTTTATCCTCTGTACACACTATAAAAACTCTCTTCACTGATCCATATCCTTCATCTGTGAAATACTTCGCCTTCGACAAATCTTCCAGAAACAGAGAACTTGTTCTCACCAATGATAATACTAATGCAAGATCCTACCACATTATCATTTAAATGTAAGATTACTTCTATTTTGACGAAAAATAAAATGAGGTATATAATAAAAGAGTAAAGATTACCTCAGGAGGGCTTAACTGGTAGAGCTTGTAAGCCAAAAATTTGGGACCAAAAGTCATGGATGTGAGTGGCTCTTCAGGGGTACCATATGGTAAAAATTGGGTATCTAACCAATTCTCTGCTGGTGTCCGTTCATTGTACTTCACAAATTTACATTCAAATTGGATTTATAAGTCAAATAATATTTTTGTGATAAAATGCTCATATTAATCATTGTTTTTTTAAGAAGGATATAAAATCTGAACAAGTAAAAATGAACCAAGAGAGAGTAAATACTGAAAACAAATTATTAATTCGTAAATTCCAAACAACAAAAAAAATTGAAAGGTACAGTTGGAGAAATGCGCAATACAGAAAGTACTCAGCAATCACATTGATTGGTAATTTCCCCATAAGTAGAACCTGAAATGACGCTATTTTCTGTTACTTCAATTATTGTTGTCATTTCTAACACTGTAGTCAAGCTGTATTTTTACCTAAAATATCTATCTGCTTACCTAATAATTAAGTATATGCACAATGGCAGATCTAGACTAGACTAGACGAAACGTAACTTAAACTCATTTTATCCATTTTTACTTGTCTACTGAATACCAGATATAAAAAGAATACGTAATTAGGTCATTCTTTTTTAAACGAAATGAGCTAGTAATATATCATACTCACCTTATCCAAAACATAGGATGAGATATGAATAGAATCAGGCATGAAGGCAGCCAAGAAAACAGCAGCATAGATCTTTTGTGGGTATTTTTCCATAGCAAGTCCCAAATTCATACCACCAAGACTATGCCCCACTAGTATGACTTTCTCCTCTAGTGGAAGAGATTCCATCAATTCCAATAATGGCAAAGTGTAATCATGAAGTGTGCGAAGTTGCTCTAGTTTTCTCAAATCAATGCCAGAGGCTGCTAAGTCAAGAGCAGTGACCTTGTGGCCTGCATCCTCTAGCAATGGTTTTAGCTTGTACCAACACCAACCTCCATGGCATGCTCCATGTACTAGAACAAAATGTTTTCCTTGTTTCTTGTTAGCTTCCATTTTTTAGGCCTTGTGATTTTTCTTGTGTTTTTTTTTCTTTGGTTTAGTCTTGAAGAACTATGAGATGGGTTATATAGTAGTTTGGTGGATATTAGAGCATGGGAAATTTATTATGAATGATATGTTGTTTTGGGCAGACTTAGAAAGAAGGAGAATTAGAGAAAGATGGGCTCAAATTTTCTCTGAGTTGAGAGAAGAAAATATTTAGTGGATGTTTGACCGTTTCATCTCGAAAGATGCCATAGTATGAGGCGACAGAAAACTTGTGCTTCCTCTATCAGGTATTCGAGGTATCCACCCTTATGCGCCCATCCGAGTCCTGAGGCAGTTCGGAAGAAGACAAACTACACCCCCAGAAGCATACTACCGATCTATGTGTTCGACATCGGGGATGATAGAGTGCCTGAGGCTTCAGAGATGTTGAGAGAACCTCTCTGAAACAGTTTCTCCAACAAAATCTTCATTACTGTAAAAAAAGTTGCGGCTAGAACTAAAGTGAATTGGTTGAGGTTATTTCTCTCTATATTTTGTACTCTCATGTTTATATAGTGGATTGCTCATCTCCTTTGTGGACGTAGGTCGATTGATCGAACTACGTTAAATCTTTGTGTCTTTGTATATTTCTCATTTGTCTTCTTACTCGTGGTCTTTCGAGGTTTGCTTTGCTAGCTTCCGCATTACACCTGCTTATTTTTTGTCCTAACATTAAGATCATTATAACACAATAGTGCGTGATTACAACCAAGTACATGTTAATTTCCACGTTATTAAAAATTGTTACCTAGAAAATTATATGGTAAAAGTCTAAAACCTCCCATTTTATTTTCTCTTTGTTCGAACAGATCCATATGCTTTCCTCACCCCATGATATTGTCGATTGTTGAAGGTGTATGAGTGCGATTTCCAGCTAGCGTTTGGTCATAGATTTCCAAATATTATTTGGGTGAAACTCTGGGTGAAATTTCACCATGTGTTTGGCCATAGTATTTTAGAAACATATTTCACTTTTTTATAAAAATATGATTTATACCCATAAGTTTTAAAAACTATCAAAACTAATCATAAGTTTGTATTACAAGTCAATTGGATCTTTATTGCAACAAATAACAAGTGGTGTCCATGACACTAGAGCAATGTGGTAGTTTGGAGCGAGTGCAACAAGCATCATTCTATACATCGTGAAGTAGAGCACATGACTGTTGGGAAAACGCGGACTAACACAAAAATATATATGGTCAAATGATAGAAATAAAATGGAAAAATAATGACACCAAGAATTTTACGTGAAAACCCTTCTAAATAAGGGAAAAATCATGGGCCAAGAGGACCAACCGATATCACTATAGTAAGGAATTTTACACCGTGTAGTAATGAATACAATACTCAAAGTGACTACTACACACTCAAAAGGAATAACACTCTTTTGATTTTCCACCTTACTAAAAATATCGTTCACACTCATTTTTCTTCACAGACTATTTTCTTGTATAGTCTATGGAAACCTCACAACTCTCTATATTTTTCTTTCTCTATGAATTGGTGTATCTCACAAATGAGCTAATGAGCTCCTTTTATAGAAGAAATTTGCAACTGCAAATTTCAACACCATACATAATATGTCAAAGTTGTGCCATCGAAAATTTGTAAATGTTGAGTTTTTCAACATTTGTTGCTATTGCAATTTGCCAACCATTGACAATTGCATGCAGCAATTGTTGAAGTCAATGATGGAATAGTGGGGCTGGACCCCATAAATCTTCCCCTCCAGTCCCATTCACCGGAAAGAGGTATCTTCATATTCTTTAGAGAGAGCTCATATCCACAAGTTCTTTGCATAACTCGAACTTGTCTTTCGATATCGTCTTGGTCATCATATCTGCAGGATTTTCACTTGTGTGGATCTTTTTTTACGTGAAATAATTCACTCTCCACTTTCTTACGAATCCAATGATATATGATGTCAATGTGTTTTGTTCTTGCATGGTATATGGAGTTCTTGCTCAAGTCTATTGCACTCTGACTGTCATAATAGACAACATACTCCATTTGTTGCAATCCAAGTTCTTGAAGAAATCGTTTAGCCATATCAACTCCTTGCCGGCTTCAGTAGCCACAATATACTCAGCTTCAGTTGTAGATAGTACAACACACTTCTGCAACTATGACTGACATGATATAGCTCCCCCTGAAAAAGTAAACAAATATCCAGTAGTGGATTTTATGTTATCAAGATCACCTGCCATATCAACATCTGTATAACCCTTCAAGATTGGATCTGATGCTCCAAAACACAAACATTCATCTAAGTTTCCTCTAAGTTATATGAGTATCCACTTCATAGCTTCCCAATGTTTTTTTCCCGGATTGTCGAGAAATCTGCTGACAACACCAACTGCGTGAGCAATATCAGATCTAGTGCATACCATTGCATACATTAGACTTCCGATGACGGAGGAATATGGAACTTTGGCCATGCTCTCTTTTTCCTCCCTAAATGTAGGACACATCTTCTTGCTCAACTTCATATGACCAGCAAGAGGTTTACTAACATGCTTAACATTCTTCATATTGAAGCGCTCTAGTACATATTCAATGTACTTCTTCTGTGACAAATAAATCTTTCTTTCATCTCTGAGACGAGTAATTCTCATGCCTAAAATTTGCTTGGCATGACCCAAGTCTTTCATAGAAAAGGACATACACAACTCTTTCTCTAACTCGTTAATCTTGGAAGTATTCTTGCCCACAATTAACATATCATCCACATACAATAAAAGGATGATAAAATCATCATCAGAAATTTTTTGTACAAATACACAATGATCTAATGAAGTCTTCTTATAGCCTTGATCCCCCATAACATATTCAAACTTCTTGTACCACTGTCTAGGAGCTTGCTTTAGGCCATATAGACTCTTTCTGAGTTTGCACACAAAATTTTCTTTACCATATACTTTGAAGCTCTCAGGTTGTTCCATATAAATCTCTTCTTCTAGGCCATCGTGAAGGAAAGTTGTCTTCACATCCATCTGCTAAATCTCTAAATTAAGACTAGTAGCCAAACCCAGAACTGTACGAATCGAGGACATTTTCACAACAAGAGAAAATATTTCGTTAAAATCAATACCCTTCCTTTGACCAAATCCCTTAACAACCAATCTAGCTTTGTACCTGGGCTTCAAGTTGTGTTCTTCAACTTTAACTTTGAACACCCACTTGTTCTTCTCTCATGCCCTTGGGCAATTTTACCAACTCATAAGTGTGGTTCTCATGCAGAGACTTCATCTCATCTTGCATGGCTTCAATCCACTGATCCTTGTGCTCATCTTCCATGGCCTCTTTATAACATTCAGGTTCTCCCCAGTCAGTGAGTAACACATACTCATTGGGTGAATAACGAGAGGAAGGAACTCGATATCTTGTGGACCTCCTAAGCAGAATATTTGATTCTTCCACAACTTTATGAGCATGTGGATCATCAATAACAATATCATTGGTATTATCAACCATCAACAACCATATCATCACTTTCATATTCTCTGAATATTTGATAAACTATTTTGTTTTCGTAAAAAATTATGTAATACAACGCAAACAACTACTATAGAGGGAGTTTTTGTAAAAGATAAAAGTTTAGTGTAAAATTTCACTTTTAAAAAGATTCCAAATAATGAGATTTGACCCAAATACTAGAAAAAACTAGTATTTGAAAATTTGGGATATTTGCCAAAAATATTTACCAAATAATGGCAAATTGTATGGACAAATATTATTTGCCAAATTTTTCCCCAAATATTACTTGGAAAATCTATGGCCAAATGGGTCCTCAGTCTCATTTTTGTAAGTTTGTTAACCTTGTCTTAACCTAAATAATACTTATCTGTTTTGTTCACGGTTTGTTTGTTATTTTAGTGTATGTCAAATTTTAGGATTTATAAATTTTACAAAAATTGTCTGTGATTTTGCTTTTTTTTTCTTTTTTTTTGGGTGTTTGACGGAATCGAAGAAAGTTATTTTTTTTTTGTGGTGTGATGAAATTGGAGAAAGTTGAAATCTTTTTTTCTTGGTATTTGATGAAAATAGAGAAGATCGAAGATTTGTTTTTTTTTTCTTTTCTTTTTGAGTGTTTTATGTAAATGAAGAAATATTAATATTTTTTCTTATGTGAGTTTGATGAAATTGTAAAAAATAATAATATTTTTTTCTTGGTGTTTGATGGAATTTGAAAAAGAATATTATATTAATGAGCGTCGAGATTTGTGGATCTGATTAGAAGATTAAGGAGGAGGAGAAAATTTTGTGGAAGTGATTATTGAAGATAAATATAACAGAACAAATGATTAAGCAACAACAATAAAATCTAAAAAATGAAGAAAATTGATTGATAATGAAGGATCTACACAAGTAAAAGGACCTTGAAAAAAATTAATGAGAAACAAAAAAAATTTGGAGAGAAAAATCAAACGAGAGGCAAAAATTGACTAACTGGGGAAGAAGATGCATGTTATAGAGGTCAAAAGTGATCAAAATTAATTTTTCAATAGGCCTTACGGGCCAAAAATATTTGTAACACACGCACATTAGACAAAAATGCTACATAGAATGACAAATAAGAAAAGGGTTTAAAATATTATTTAATAAATTTAAAAGTTCGGTTTATACAATAGTGAGTAAAAACATTCAACTGGCAAATGGAGTCAAATACAAAGGTCTCTTGATTATTCGGTCAATAAAATTATGATGTATATTTTAATCTTTTTAAAACAATTTGGTCTAACTTGTCCCATCGAAATTCGCACTCTTAAGAAATTATAAATTAGTATATTTTTAATTATTTTATTCTTGTTTCTTTTTTTATACCAGTGACTAGTGAGTGAGGAAAAATTGTGTTATGCATGAGTGCAAAATTTATTTATAAATTTATTTTATAAATGGTGTTAATTAAATAATTTTAAATTTTTTATCTAGAATTAATTATATATATTTGTGTGATAGTAAATTAACTCATTTAGTGTAAAATGAGTATTTGATAAAAAAAAAAATTAATCCAAAAGTAATACTTGATAAATATTATTAATGCTGGTAAATTTTAAATTGTGTTGATTAAATGATTTTAAATTTTGTTTTAAAATAAATTATATATATTTGTGTGGTGGTAATCATCTCTTTTTTTTTTCTCAAAAACCTAATATAAAGGGGCTTATTGGAATGTCCATAATTGAAATATTCTTTTTCATCAATTATTGATTTTTTATTCAAATTAGTTATAAAAATTACAAAAATATCAATGACGTAAAAAGTAATAAAGCTATAACTAAAAAAATATGAATTTAAATTTAAAGGCCGTAACAAAAGCAGGTCCCATAATTTTAGAAAAGTTGTTTCTAAACAGATTGGTGCTTTCTTCAATCTCTCTAATATAAAATAAGAGAAAGTTACACCTTATTTAAAAAAGAAGATATAACTAATTTAATTTCAAAAATATTTAATACTGAAAATAAAATAGAATAAAATAATAATTTTATTTAATTTTATAATTTAAGAAATATCATTTTAAACAATATTGGCAACTATCCTAAGACAGAGGGAGTATCTCTCCTGAGTAGTAATTAATGACTATATATATGTCTAGTTAGATAGGATTGAAAAAAGATAGCTAACCCTTTCCTTTTTATTTTCTCACAAATATATGAACGACCTATTAAAAATGCGTTTTTATTTTAACTTGTTATTATTAAAATGCAAAGTGAGGACAATAATTTTCTTAGATTTTATTTTTAATATTAATTACTTATTTTTTAAAATTATTTTTCAACACCTAATATTAAATATTAATTAATAGGAGTATTTTGTGGGAAAAAAATAGTCATGTAATCATTATTTTCTTAATAGATAAATGTGACAAATAAAATTGAACAAGAGAATATATACTTCAAAGTTACATTGAGAAAGTAATTTGTGGAAATAAATAAATAATGAGGAGAACCAGTAATACGATGAAAATGTTATTCTCCAATTTGTTGGGATTTTTTGTTAAATCAATTCATATCAATTAATTATAATTACTAACATATATAATTGTTTTTTAATTTAAATCTTATATTAAAATATTTTCTCTTACACTTGTTCATTTTAGCAAATTAAGTAAAAAAATATTTTCGTATAATATATGTTTTTTATTAAATAATTATATGAAATACTAACGGTCAATTTTATTAATATTTGTTTTTATAAAATACAAATCTATCTAACCTATAGTTTTAATTAAAGAAACCTAATAATTGATCTGGTTCAATTCAATGTGGTCATTATTTTAGTTTCTGGAATTTGACTATTTGAAAAACATCTTTCGCAAATGCATACTATACTCCTAAATAATTAGGAATTTAGATTTATTTAGAACATTAGTAATATATATTAGGGAAAATTGTATGAAATAGCAAGCTATTAATTTAAATTAAATGTTATAATTATAGTTTATTTTAATTGTAATTCGCAGCAAACATCCCATTTTTTTGCCATCTGATTCGATATACAATTAGTCATTTTCGGTATACAATTAACCATTTTATACATTTCGGTATAAAATGTATAAAATGCATATGTGTTTGTATAAATCGAGAAAAAAGTGTATATACAAATACAAATACATATATTTTCGTCCTATACACTTATACAAATTACAATGTATAAATGAATTTATACAAAACTGAACAATTTATATAAAATTGGATGTTTCTAGCGAATTATACAAATCAAAAGCTCCATAACAAATATAAAATTTGATATGGGGCACAATTATGCAAACTATAGTTATAACATACAAATATGATTTTTATGTTTGCTGTATGTGAAAGTTGCTCATATATTAATGTTGGGCTCGTGCTGACACGGGCCATTTTTTCTAGTATATTTTAAAAACGATGATCAAATCAATTTTGAAGATTCAATCTATACTTTATGCTTCTCACAGATCTAATTTTTTTTCAAAAAGAAAATTGAAAATCTATGACCAATGCTAGTCAAACAACTCTTTCCATCAAATCACATATCAAATATATTAAAATATTTTATCATCATGTGAGGAGAGTTTATTACTAAAACTAAATAAGGTTAAAATATGATAGTGCACATGCTAATAATGTATTAAATTAAGTCCAATTAATAATATACTAATTATTTT
>NW_026037156.1:39327-100456 GCF_019186545.1 Solanum stenotomum
AAAATAAATCGGATACATAATAACTCAATTTTGATTCATCATTTATCAAAATTTAAACACATAACTCAATTATGACACGTTCCTCACTTGTAAACTTTTGGGATGATGTCTGGCGGCCAAATCTTAAATATATCCCCACAAATCTCACCAAAATATGCGGTGGTAAAAATAATTAGTATATTATTAATTGGACTTAATTTAATACATTATTAGCATGTGCACTATCATATTTTAACCTTATTTAGTTTTAGTAATAAACTCTCCTCACATGATGATAAAATATTTTAATATATTTGATATGTGATTTGATGGAAAGAGTTGTTTGACTAGCATTGGTCATAGATTTTCAATTTTCTTTTTGAAAAAAATTAGATCGTTTTTAAAATATATTTCGCTTTTAGAAAAAAAAACATGAAACATAATTTAGTACTCATAAACAGTCATATATATCCAATCATACTAAACATACTTGCTAATCCCAAGTTATAAGACCTTCATTAACCACATTTTTTGTATCATTAACTATCACAAATCTTAATTTTATATAGGGAAAAAAGTCTGAAAAATACTTCAACTTTGGCCGAAATTGATGTTACACTACCAAACTTTATGGAGGATCTTTTACCCCCTGCACTATTTAATAGTGTATTTTAAAGGTATATATGTACTCACGTGGACACATTACTATTTATAATTATGTAATATTTATGATGTTCACGTGGGCACATATATACCTTTAAAATACACTATTAAATAGTGCAGAGGGGTAAAAGGTCATTTCCAAAGTTCGGTATCGTAACAACAATTTCGGTCAAAGTTCAAACATATTTCAAACCTTTTTCCCTTTTATATACAAATAAGTTTGATACAAATTATCTCTTTTATAATGAACTAGATAATATGTTATCCGAATATCATAATACGGTATCATGATAAAAACTATTAAATAATGCAATAAGTAGCTACTATAATTCATCAAATTACAATTAATTACAAAGTTTTATTGCTGCAAAATAAATAATAACAACGATATAAGAGATGAGAACCTCATTTATTGACAAGAATCTACAAATTTGAAGAAAAATGAATACATTATAAGTAAATATTAATTCGATGTTGCAGACGAGAGACCCATATATGCAAAGATTTATAAATCTATGGGATAAGGGTTTGAAAAATATCTCAACTTTGGTCGGATTTGCTATTGCGATACTAAACTTTCATGAGGACCTATTACCTCCCTAGACTATTTAATACCATATTTTAAACATATATATTTGCCCACGTGGACATAAAAAATAATGCAAAATTATAAATAGTAATGTGTCCACGTGAGCACATATATACCTTTAAAATACACTATTAAATAGTTCAAGGGGTAAAAAATACGGTATTAAATAGTCTAGGGAGGTAATAGGTCCTTATGAAAGTTTAGTATCGCAACAGCAAATCCGATCAAAGTTGAAGTATTTTTTAGACCCTTATCCCTAAATCTAAAGAAAATTTTTTATACAAAACCAAGTAAAATAAGCCTGAAGTAAATTTATACAAATCCAACAAAATAAATCTAAAGTAACTAACATATGTGACCTTTTTTCTAATAAAATATAAGAAAATTAAATTAAAATTTAAAATTTAAAAAGAAATCAATGTGAGCTAGTATTAGTTATGTACGACAATTACTCTTTAGTACCTACCACGGTTTGTTTTGTTTTTTCCTTACTAACTTGGAAATGCTTTAGTTGAGTTGAGGGCCTTGAGGCTATCGTAAATATGTTCTCTATTTTTCGTAAGGTAAAAGTAAAGTTGAGTACATGCTATCTTTTTACATCTCATTTATAAATTATAGTACTAAATATGTTGTTCATTCTCATTTTGAACGAGTCTCTCCCTCTAATATTGAGTAATGTAATTGTAATAGTTGCCCTTGGAATTTTCTAAATAAGTTATTAATTCCAAGTGTTTAATACAGAAAGGGATAGGTTTACCAAATTGTATAATTACTTATACTAATAAAATAGGTAATAAAAATGTTACGAAAGAAAAATCAAATTAAAAGAGGCAAGTGTAGTATTATCATCTTTAAATCACAAGAGAATTATCTATTATTATCTTTTAGATCTTCACTAATTATTTGACATCACAAAATTATTTTAATCTCATTTAAAAATATGTATGTCTCTATATGGGTATGTAACTCAATTATGTAAGAATTTCTTTTACATTGCAAGCTAGCGTGTTGTACTTAAACTCTGTTTGAATTTACTAATTTTGTATATGGGAAAAAAAAAACCATCCAATACTTTGTTTTAGGAAAAACTGAGAGTTGGAAAATATTGTTCTTATCTTTAGACAGTTTAGTTCAAGCACAATTATAGTTGTTTGGTGAGTATCACGTGGTATACCAAACTTAGTTGCCTTTGGTTGAAATGAAATCCTAAATCATAGTTGTATACTATACTAGCCATTTATAGGAGGACTTTGTAGTATTATCTATAGATGGTTGATCCTAATGACTTACTGTCTGGATGGTTGATACATATCATTTCATAATATATCGTATTATACTGTGTTGTATT
The DNA here is from genome assembly GCF_019186545.1 of Solanum stenotomum. Lineage (NCBI taxonomy): Eukaryota > Viridiplantae > Streptophyta > Magnoliopsida > Solanales > Solanaceae > Solanum > Solanum stenotomum. Next base: position 41,907 of record NW_026037156.1, read on the forward strand.
GTATCATATCGTGTTATTTTAAAGAATACATCATTCGGATAGATTGTATCATATTACAACAAAAATAATTTTTAGCATCAATAAATTAAATATGTACATTAACAAAAAGTGTTAAAAACTTTACCGGCCTGAATTAATTGTTATTGGATCAAATGTCGTTATAAACTTTAGGGATATTTACAAAGTGTGTTAAATGAATCTGATAAGACATATTTGGCGGCAACTAAGGTATTGCCGTTAATTTATTGATTCCAAAGATCATTTTTGGTGTAGTGTCGTTCTCATATGGTTACATGATGTCACACATCAACAATTTGAATGAAAAATCTATAAGAAATGTAGGGTACGAAATAGAGCCACAATAAAAACATGGGATAAAAAATAAAATAATTAGTATATGATAAGTAAAGACAAAATGACAAGATAATCAACGTAATAATACGATCTCACCAAATTGATCGTTACACAAAATGAGACTTTTTTCATTACCTAAAGATGAATTCAAACGATATGATATAATAGTATGCAACGAGTATCCAAATTTGTAAGTGATACTGTGTAGAAGTGATTGTGACATAGCACTACATAATGATAATGATAGGGAAAATTGTGCGGTTAAGCAAACATATATTACGAATCTCGCTCTCTTCTTTCTCCCTCTCCCAATCTCGCTCACCAAATATACAAATACATATTTATACGAGTTACATATATATAATTATTTGACAGATATACATATACAATTCAACATATATATATAATTCACCTCTCTCCCCTCTCTGCCATCTCTGGCTCGCCTCTCTCCTCCCTATCCAATCTCGCTCGCCTCTCTCCTCCCTCTAACATGTAGCTACGAATCGTAATTAGCAAACTTTAGCTATAAAGCATAATTAAGTTATTTTTGAGTGACTATACGAGAATTCTCTAATAAGCTTGACTTCCTAGTAGTATAAAGACATGCACCTCTTATGTGTGTCGTGTTCAATATATATAAAGAGAGAGTTCTAAATCAAATACAACATTACAAGACTTTTCTACAATAAATAAAAAAATATATTTGTGTGTTTCCTCATAAATATTGACATTAAATATAAAAGAGTGAAGAATAAATTAGTTCACGCGTGATGAATTTAAATGGAGAAAATGATCATCGATGATTTAATATAACTGACATCAGTTTGTTTGATATCAACGCATAATATAAAATAGTTTGACGTACGTTTAGTGAAAATAACCTTAGATTATAACATTTGCGTGTTTTACTCTTTCATACCATACATTAATTAACATTAAACTATATATAATTATTTGCTGATAGCATTTGTCAGACGTGCATATATATACCAGTTCTTAACCTAATCAGTCAATCCAATTACTTCCATACATTACAATAAAAAAATAACTTCTTTCGTATTTGTTGTGTTGAAACCTTTACCGACATTACTGAGTTGTCATTAAATTTTATATCGCTATAGGTTTTAGAAGTATTTACAAAAAAATAGCTAAAATGTAATTGTCACTAATAATTACTTATATTTTAAACGATAATTAAGTTATTATCGTTAATTAATTACTACTAAATATTATTTTTGACATAGTAATATTGACTTGAAGGAATACAAACTTGAAAACAAATCTACTTTTTATCCTGAATCCAGTTTTTTAAAATTATTTTTATTAAAATAAATTAGAAATTGTTTTGGATTCTCGTTTCATGAATCTTATCTAGATCAACTCTATAGTTTCTGGCGTGCACGTTTAATTTATCAAGAATTTAATTCGAAACTCAACTTGTGCCTTTTTTTATTTATTTATTACTCCATCTGTTTCAAAAAAAAAAAATGGTCTGATTTTCTTTTTAGTTTGTTTAAAAAAGAATGATCCTTTTCCTTTTTTGACAACACTTTAACCTCAACTTTTCACGTGACATGTTTAAGACTACAAAATTAAAGTGCATTTTGATACATTTGACATAACTTTAATTTAAAACCATAAAATTAAAATGTCTATTTTATTTTCTTAAATTCCGTTCCAAGTTAAACCTATTCATTTTGAAACGGAGAGAGTAGAACAATAATGTCAATAACAGTACGTACTTGTAGGGAGGGTCCAAAACAAGTTGGAAGTCGTAGCGTCTACTCCTTTTTTTTAGGTAAAAAGTATCAATTACTCCGATCTTTACTTATTAATGGGAAGATGTGACCACCTGTTTTGTTTCCAAAAGGAAATGCATAAAAACTAAAGCCGTCAATATGGGCTAGGCCTATAGGGTCGGTCTGGTCTAATCCGAAATTTAATAGGGTTGGACTAAAATTTTTGGAGCCTATCTAAAAAGGGATAAATTACTTAACTACACTTATTTAGTTACCTTAATATCCATTTATCCCTACTTATTTCAAAATTTTCAAAAATCCCTTATTTATCTATGTATCCCACATATCCCGTGCACAACGCTATGTATCCCGCGTGTATCCCGTGCACAACACTATGTATCCCGCTATGTGAAATGTATCAAATCTAATGTATTCCGTGCACAACGCTATGTATCCCGCTATGTGGAATGTATCAAACCTAATGTATCCCGTGCACAACGCTATGTATACCACAAACATCATTTTTAAGGGATTTTTGGTAAATAGAAAACTAAAAGGGATAGGATGTTATTTAGTACTTATAATAGTTCCTATAATTTATACTATAAATAATGTACAAAAATATTAGAGAGAGAGAGACTCGTTCAAAATGAGAATAAACAACAACATATTTAGTACTATAATTTATAAATGAGATGTGAAAAGATAGTATGTACTCAACTTTACTTTTACCTTACGAAAAATAGAGAACATATTTACGATAACCTCCACTCAACTAAAGCATTTCCAAGTGGGTAAAAGAAAATTTTAATTTAATTTTTTTATATTTTATTAGAAAAAAGGTTACATATGTTAGTTATTTTAGATTTATTTTGTTGGATTTGTATAAATTTACTTGGTTTTGTATAATTTTTTTCTTTAGATTTATAAATCTTTGCAATATATGGGTCTCTCGTCTGCAACATCGAATTAATATTTACTTATAATGTATTCATTTTTCTTCAAATTTGTAGATTCTTGTCAATATATAAGGTTCTCAACTCTTATATCGCTGTTATTATTTATTTTGCAGCAATAAAACTTTGTAATTAATTGTAATTTGATGAATTATAGTAGCTACTTATTGCATTATTTGATAGTTTTTATCATGATATCGTATTATGATATTTGGATAATACATAATCTAGTTCATTATAAAAGAGATAATTTGCATCAAGCTTATTTGTATATAAAATTAAGATTTGTGATAATTAATGATAATGAATGTGATTAATGAAGGTCTTATAACTTGGGATTAGCAAGTATGTTTAGTATGATTGGATATATACGACTGTTTATGAGTACTAAATTATGTTTCATGTTTTTTTCTAAAAGCAAAATATATTTGAAAACGATGGTCAAATAAAATTTTGAAACTTCAATCTATACTTCACACAGATCTAATTTTTTTCAAAAAGAAAATTGAAAATCTATGACCAATGCTAGTTAAGTTGTGTAGTTCGCATAAATTTTCAACAAATACATTCTTTAATAGTTGGTCAAACAACTCTTTCATTAAATCACGTATCAAATATATTAAAATATTTTATAATCTTGTGAGGAGAGTTTAAGGTTAAAATATGATAGTGTACATGCTAATAATGTATTAAATTAAGTCCAATTAATAATATACTAATTATTTTTACCACCGCATATTGGTGAGATTTGTGGGGATATATTGAAGATTTGGCCGCCAGACACCATCCCAAAAGTTTACAAATTGAGGAACGTGTGTTTTTTTTTTTTAAAAAAAATCTATTTATTTATAGTGAGGAACGTGTCATAACTGAGTTATGTGTTTAAATTTTGATAAATGATGAATAATAAATAATATTCTGTAGAGTTGCGTGTTAAAATTACATTTAAACTTCTAATTTTTTTTTTGAGTTTCATATCTAAATTATTGAGAGTGTGAGTACTCATAAATTTGAAAAACACACCTCAAATAATATGTAAAGGTGTATTACACCATCCTTTATTTAAAAAAAACATAATTGCCACATGGAAAAAAAAATACTACCGTGACAAAAAGTTCAAAATTAAAAGAATGAAGTGTAAAAAATGCACCTAAATTATATGGGGTTTTTTAGTTTCACACCTAAAGTATTGAGAGAGTGAAAAACATGCATAAATTATCACTCATAAATTTGAAAACACACCTAAAATAATATATAATGATGTGTGTGTTGCACTCTTTTAAAATAAATTAAAAAAATATTAATATTTCTTCATTTTCATAAAACACTCAAAAAGAAAAGAAAACAAAAAACAAATCTTCCATCTTCTCTATTTTCATCAAATACCAAGAAAAAAAGATTTCAACTTTCTCCAATTTCATCACACCACAAAAAAAATAACTTTCTTCGATTCCGTCCAACACCCAAAAAAAAAAAAAGAAGCAAAATCACAGACAATTTTTGTAAAATTTATAAATCCTAAAATTCGACACACACTAAAATAACAAACAAACAGTTAACAAAACAGATAAGTATTATATAGGTTAAGACAAGGTTAACAAATTTACAAAAACGAGACTGAGGACCCGTTTGGCCGTAGATTTCCCAAGTAATATTTGGGGAAAAGTTTGGCAAATAATATTTGTCCATATAATTTGCCATTATTTGGTAAATATTTTTGGCAAATATCCCAAATTTTCAAATACTAGTTTTTTCTAGAATTTGGGTCAAATCTCATTATTTGGGATCTTTTTTAAATTGAAATTTTACAACAAACTTTTATCTTTTACAAAAACGCCCTCTATAGTAGTTGTTTGCGTTGTATTACATAATGTTTTTACGTGAACACCAAAGTAGTAAAGAAATATTCAGAAAATATGAAAGTGATGATATGGTTGTTGATAAAAATGATGAGCAATCGACTCAGGGTAACAAAGTCATTGTGGGGTGCAGCCCCACTATTCCATCATTGACTTCAACAATTGTTGCATGCAATTGTCAATGGTTGTCAAATTGCAATAGCAGCAAATGTTGAGAAACACAACATTTACAAACTTTCGGTGGCACAACTTTGACATATTATGTATAGTGTTGAAATTACAGTTGAAAATTTCTTCTATAAAAGGAGCTCATTAGCTCATTTGTGAGATACACCAATTCATAGAGAAAGAAAAATATAGAGAGTTGTGAGGTTTCCATAGACTATACAAGAAAATAATTTGTGAAGAAAAATAGAGTGTGAACGATATTTTTAGTTAGGTGGAAAATCAAAAGAGTGTTATTTTGTTTGAGTGTGTAGTAGTCACTTTGAGTATTGTATTCAAGACTACACGGTGTAAAATTCCTTACTATAGTGATATCAGTTGCTCCTCTTGGCCCGTGATTTTTCTCTTATTTAGAAGGGTTTCCACGTAAAATTCTTGGTGTCATTATTTTCCCATTTTGTTTCTATCATTTGACCATATATATTTTTGTGCTAATCCGCATTTTCCCAACAAACTGGTATCAGAGCCAAGGTTTTATCTGAGTATGCTCTGTGGTTGCATCACAGTCTGACTTCCACATCAGAAAAAATTTACTTTGATTTGCAATAACTATATTTTTTGGGGGGAAACGATGGAAGCCAACGCAAGTAGAATGGTTACTTTAAATGGTGTTAATTATGCCATTTGGAAGGGGAAAATGGAAGATTTGTTTTATGTCAAGAATTTTTATCAACCAGTCTTTACCACTGTAAAGCCTGATAATAAAATAGATGAAGAGTAAAATTTGTTGCATAGATAGGTTTGTGGATTCATTAGGCAATGGGTTGACGATAATGTGTTGAACCATATTTCTGGGGAGACACATGCTCGAACCCTATGGGAGTATCTTGAAAGTTTGTATGCTCGAAAAACTGGCAACAATAAAATGTTCTTAATAAAGCAGATGTTGAGTTTAAAGTATCATGATGGTTCTCCGATGATAGACCATCTGAATAATTTTCAGGGGATCATGAACCAGTTATCTGCTATGGGCATTAAATTTGATGAAGAAATTCAATGCTTGCTTCTACTTGGTTTCCTACCAGACTCTTGGGAAACATTTAGAACTTCATTGTCAAATTCTGCTCCAGATGGTGTGATCTCAATGGATTGCGCCAAGAGTAGTGTCTTGAATGAAGAGATAAGAAGAAAATCTCAAGGTTCTTCTTCGTCGGATGCCTTGATAAATGGTTCCAGGGGGAGAAACAAAACTCGCGATTCTCAGAATAATGAATAAATTAGGAACAAATCCAGAGGCAGACTTAAGGATATTGAGTGTTATCATTGTGGCATGAAAGGGCACACAAAGAAGGTCTACAGGATGTTGAAGAGGGAGAACAAAAATAAAGAGGAAACTAAAGAAGATGGCAATGAAAATTGCCTAGCCACCGTCACCACCGAAGATCTTATTACCATCCTTGATGCGGATATGATAAATATTGCTTGTGATGAGTCAAGCTGGGTTGTGGACACTGGTGCCGCATTTCACGTGACATCAAGGAAGGATTTTTTTCTCGTCCTATACTTCTGGTGATTCTGGAACCTTGAGTATGGGTAATGAGACTGTTTCTAGGGTGGTTGGTATTGGTACAATTTGTTTGGAAACTAGTGTTGGAACTAAACTATTTTTAAACAATGTGAAACATGCTCCTGATGTTCATCTGCACCTAATTTATATTGGTGTTTTGGATGATGAAGGATATGTTAGTACCAATGGTGATGGAAAATGGAAACTCATCAAGGGTTCCTTGGTTGTGGCTCGTGGTAACAAATGTCGTGGTCTATACTGGACTACGGCCTCTGTTTGTGTTGATATGATAAATGCGGTTGAGATCAATAACTCTTCAACGTTATGGCACAAAAGGCTTAGCCACATCAGCGAGAAATGACTTAATGTTCTAGCCAAGAAGAAATTATTATCAAATTTCAAAAGTGCTAAATTAGAAAAGTGTGAGCATTGCTTGGCTGGTAAATAAAATAGAGTTTCCTTTAAGTCATACCTTCCTTCAAGAACGACAGAGTTGCTTGAATTGGTGCACTCTGATTTATATGGTCCAATGAAGACAAGGACATTGGGTGGTGCAATATACTTTATCACTTTTATTGACGACTGCACGAGAAAACTTTGGGTCTATGTCTTGAAGACTAAAGACCAAGTGTTAGGTGTCTTCAAGCAGTTTCAGACTTCAGTTGAAAGAGAAACTGGAAAGAAACTGAAATGTATTCGTACTGATAATAGTGGTGAATATTGTGGACCATTTGACGAATACTGCAAGCATCAAGATATTAGACACCAGAAAACTCTTCAGCTTAATGGTTTAACTGAGAGGATGAACATGACCTTGATGGAAAGAGTTAGATGCTTGCTTTCTGAAGCAAAGTTGCCGAACTCATTTTGGGGTGAGGCTTTATTGACCGTTGCACATGTTATTAATATATCTCATGTTGTTGCCTTGCAAAGTGATGTTCCAAATTGAGTTTGGTATGGAAAGGATGCTTCCTATGACCATTTGAGAGTATTTGGTTGCAAAGCTTTTGTACATGTGCCGAAAGATGAGAGGTCAAAGTTGGATGCCAAGACAAGGAAACGCATCTTCATTGTATATGGCCTTGATGAATTTGGTTACAGGCTATATGATCCAATTGAGAAGAAATTCGTAAGAAGCAGTGATATTATTTTCATGGAAAATCAAACAATTGAAGATATTGACAAAGCGGAGAAGCTAGAATCTTCAAGTTTTGATAGAATAGTTCATCTAGATGAAGTTCCTCACACAAGTGTGCATGATGTTGTTGGGCTTGATAATCATGGTAACGCCTAGAATCATGTATTGAATCAACATGTTGATGTTGATAATAACAATGATATTGTTATTGATGATCCTCATACTCGTGAAGTTGTGGACGAATCAAATATTCCGCTTAGGAGGTCCATAAGACAGCGGGTTCCTTTCTATCGTTATTCACCCAATGAGTATGTGTTACTCACTAATTGAGGAGAACCTGAATGTTATAAGGAAGCCATGGAAGATAAGCACAAGGATCAACGGATTCAAGCCATGCAAGATGAGATGAAGTCTCTGCATTAGAACCATACTTATGAGTTGGTAAAATTGCCCAAGGGCATGAGAGCTTTGAAGAACAAGTGGGTGTTCAAAGTTAAAGTTGAAGAACACAACTTGAATCCCAGGTACAAAGTTAGATTAGTTGTTAAGGGATTTGGTCAAATAAAGGGTATTGACTTTGATGAAATATTTTCTTTTGTTGTGAAAATGTCTTCGATTCGTATAGTTCTGAGTTTGACTGCTAGTCTTAATTTAGAGATCGAGCAGATGGATGTGAAGATAACTTTCCTTCACGGTGACCTAGAAGAAGAGATTTATATGGTACAACCTGAGGGCTTCAAAGTATATGGTAAAGAAAATTTTGTGTGCAAACTCAGAAAAAGTCTATATGGCCTAAAGCAAGCTCCTAAACAGTGGTACAAGAAGTTTGAATCTGTTATGGGGGAGCAAGGCTATAAGAAGACTTCATCAGATCATAGTGTATTTGTACAAAAAATTTCTGACGATGATTTTATCATCCTTTTATTGTATGTGGATGATATGTTAATTGTGGGCAAGAATACTTCCAAGATTGACGAGTTGAAAAAAGAGTTGTGTAAGTCTTTTTCTATGAAAGACTTGGGTCATGCCAAGCAAATTTTAGGCATGAGAATTACTCGTCTCAGAGATGAAAGGAAGATTTATTTGTCACAGAATAAGTACATTGAACGTGTACTAGAGCACTTCAATATGAAGAATGCTAAGCATGTTAGTACACCTTTTGCTGGTCATATGAAGTTGAGCAAGAAGATGTGTCCTACAATTAGGGAGGAAAAAGAAAGCATGGCCAAAGTTCCATATTCCTCCGTCGTCGGAAGTCTAATGTATGCAATGGTATGCACTAGACCTGATATTGCTCACGCAGTTGGTGTTGTCAGCAGATTTATCGACAATCCGGAAAAAGAGCATTGGGAAGCTGTGAAGTGGATACTCAGGTATCCTAGAGGAAGTTCAGATGAATGTTTGTGTTTTGGAGCATCAGATCCAATCTTGAAGGGTTATACAGATGCTGATATGGCAGGTGACCTTGATAACAGAAAATCCACTACTGGATATTTGTTTACTTTTTTAGGGGGAGCTATATCATGGCAGTCGAAGTTGCAGAAGTGTGTTGCACTATCTACAACTAAAGCTGAGTATATTGCGGCTACTGAAGCCGGTAAGGAGATGATATGGCTAAAGCGATTTCTTCAAGAACTTGGATTGCAACAGACGGAGTATGTTGTCTATTGTGACAGTCAGAGTGCAATAGACTTGAGCAAGAACTCTATGTACCATGGAAGAACAAAACACATTGACGTCAGATATTATTGGATTCGCGAGGAAGTAGAGAGTGAATTATTTCACGTCAAAAAGATCCACACAAGTGAAAATCATGCAGATATGCTGACCAAGACGATACCAAAAGACAAGTTCGAGTTATGCAAAGAACTTGTGGGTATGAGCTCTCTCTAAAGAATATAAAGATACCTCATTCCAGTGAATGGGACCGGAGGGGGAGATTTGTGGGGTCCAGCCCCACTATTCCATCATTGGCTTCAACAATTGTTGCATGCAATTGTCAATGGTTGGCAAATTGCAATAGCAGCAAATGTTGAAAAACACAACATTTACAAACTTTCGGTGGCACAACTTTGACATATTATGTATGGTGTTGAAATTTACAGTTGCAAATTTCTTTTATAAAAGGAGCTCATTAGCTCATTTGTGAGATACACCAATTCACAGAGATAGAAAAATATAGAGAATTATGAGGTTTCCATAGACTATACAAGAAAATAGTCTGTGAAGAAAAATAGAGTGTGAACGATATTTTTAGTAAGGTGAAAAATCAAAAGAGTGTTATTCCTTTTGAGTGTGTAGTAGTCACTTTGAGTATTGTATCCGTGACTACACGGTGTAAAATTCCTTACTATAGTGATATCAGTTGCTCCTCTTGGCCCGTGGCTTTTCCTTTATTTAGAAGGGATTCCACGTAAGATTCTTGGTGTCATTATTTTCCCATTTTATTTCTATCATTTGACCATATATATTTTTGTGTTAGTTCACGTTTCCCCAACAGTCATGTGCTTTGTCTACTTCACGATGTATGGAATGATGCTTGTTGCACTCACTCCAAACTACCACATTGCTCCAGTGTCATGGACAACACTTGTTATTTGTTGCAACGAAGATCCTATTGACTTGTAATACAAACTTATGATTAGTTTTGATAATTTTAAAAACTTATGGGTATAAATTATATTTTTCTAAAAAAGTAAAATATGTTTCTTAAATACTATGGCCAAACACATGATGAAATTTCACCCAGAGTTTCACCCAAATAATATTTGAAAATCTATGGCCAAACGCTAGCTGAAAATCGCACTCATACACCTTCAACAATCGACAATATCATGGGGTGAGGAAAGCATATGGATCTGTTCGAACAAAGAGAAAATAAAATGGGAGGTTTTAGACTTTTACCATATAATTTTCTAGGTAACAATTTTTAATAACGTGGAAATTTACATGTACTTGGTTGTAATCATGCACCACTGAGTTGTTCAAAAAGGGTTTAAAATATTGTGTTATAATGATGGGAAAATGCAGAGTAATTTCCCTGAATAGTCACCCAAGTTTGGGAAATTACCTTCAAATATCACTTATGTTTGTTTTAGGACCACAATATCATCCAACTTTACCTCTTTTCCTCAAAATATACTTACACAAAAAAAAAAATTATCTCTCTCCTAATAGGATGCCATGTCACATTATTCCTTTTTCATTATTAACATTTTTTTTTAAAAAATTTAGACAACCCATATTACCTAGTTAAAAAAAATTACATAGCCCAAAAATTTCTACCTTAGTTCTAGGGGATTAGGCGGCAAATCCAAATATGAGCTCCTCCGATTCTTCAAGAAAATATGTGGCTTCCTCCGATTTTTCAAGCGAGATAATGGTTTTATATGGACACTAATAGGCAATGGCACCTTTTTGTTGAGTCCGGAGCCGAAAGTGTAACTTTTTTTCTTTAAAAAATAAAAACAGCACATCAAAAAAAAAAATTTAACCAAAAGGGAAAAATCGCTCCTGACGAAGCGATTTTGTTCTGACAAAAATTGACGCCACTCCGCTAAAAGAAATAAAAATCTCTGCCGATTTTCTCAAAAAAATATTTTTTCTTTAAAATCGCTGCTATAACAGCATTTTTATATTAAAAAAATTAAAAGAAAAATCGCTGCTATTGCAGCAATTTTGTTTAAGAAATTAAAAAAAAAAAGTGCTGAATTGTTTAAGAAATTAGTATTTTTTTAAAAAAAAAAATCCTACTCTTGCAGAGAATTTAATAAAAATTAAAAAAATAAATAAAACTGAAGCCAACGATTTTCATAAAAAGCTTTTTTTAAAAAAAATCTTTACCCTTTTAGCAATTTAAATGAAAATTTTAAAAAAAATTAAAACTGAAAATCGCTGCTTCGGCATCGATTTTTTCTTTAAAAAACTTATTATTATTTTTAAATGGCTGCCGCCGGAAATTTATGTAATTTAAAACTTGTTCTTTATGTTTTTTTTTTAATTCCTTAACAAAAAATCACTACTATAGCAGCGATTTCACTTTTTTATTTTATTTATTTTATTTTTATAAAAACGTTGCTATAGCAGCGATTTTAAAAAAATAATAATTTATTTATTTATTGAGAAAATTGCTGCCAAATACATCGATTTTTATTTTTTTTAACGAAACGGCGTCAATTTTTGTTAGAAGAAAATCGATCCGTCAGGAGGGATTTTTCCCTTTTGGTTAAATTTTTTTTTGATGTGCCCTTTTTATTTTTTGAAGGAAAAAAATGACCCTTTTAGCTTCGGACTCCCTTTTTGTTGATATTTTAATTCATTAGAGTAATAAGGTAACCATATTGTCAAACTACAAAGGATATAATATTTTTAAAGAATTTTAAAAAATGTTAATAATAAAAAAGGAATTAAAAAAATGTTAATAATAAAAAAGGAATAATGTGACATGGCATCCTATTAGGAGAGAGATAATATTTTTTTTGTATCAAGTATATTTTGAGGAAAAGAGGTAAAGTTGGGTGATATTGTGGTCCTCAAAACAAACATAAGTGATATTCCTAGGTAATTTTCCAAACATGGGTGACTATCCATGGAAATTACTCGGAAAATGCATAAGTACCGCCCCAGCCTATGCCCGAAATCTTAGAGACACACCTAACCTTTACTAAGGCCCTATTACCCCCCAGCCTTATTTTATATGTAATATTCTACCCTTTTTGGGCCTACGTGGCACTATCTTGTGGGCCCAGCGCATCTTGACAAAATTTTCAAGGATAGTGCGACGTAGGCCGAAAAGGGGTAGAATATTATAGATAAATTAAGTTCAGGGGGGTAATAGGACCTTAGTAAAAATTAGGTGTGTCTCTGGGATTTCGGATATAAGTTGGGAGGTACTTATGTATTTTCCCTTATAATGATCTTAAGAGTTCAGTTGATAAAGCAATGAATAAAAAGGCCCAGGCAAATAAGGTCAAGTACAAAGATCTCTCACGACATTCAACCAATTTTTCTTCAATCCATATTTGTCCAATTATGTCTCTCACTATCTACATCCGTAAAAGTTGACTATTCTATCAAAAATACATTGATCAAATGAGATTTAACTATTGGCTACATTTAAACTTCTGTCCTGTAGTTGCAATAAATTTCCCATGCTCTAATGTCCACCAAACTACTATATAACCCATCTCATAGTTCTTCAAGACTAAACCNATAAATTTTGCTGTTAGATTCATACGCTTATCATTATACACATCAGTGTTAAATAAATATGCGGAAACCTAGAACAAGAAATCAACTTTAGGGAGTTTTTTTTCTTCTTCTATTATTCAATACTAGTATTCGTGTCCGCGCGTTGCGGGGATATTTTAAAATATAACATTGTTAAATTAAATTTATAACATTTTTCTAAAAAGTATTTTCTACTCTCTACCCAAAAATAAAAGATAAGATATTTTATAAAAACTATATTTTATTCATCAATCATACACTAAAATATTTTTCACTCATCAACAAATATGAGAAAATAAGTAGAAACCAACTTATTTTCCTCCCTACCAAACACACCCGAAATACCTTAACTTTTCAATAATGGTGAACGGGCAGGTGGACATTCAAGCAAAACAGCCAACATCCGCAACAATAACAATAACATGTGTATGCAAAAACTTATCTCCACCCTACTATTACTACTTCTTTGAAATTACAACATTTTCGTTAAAATACACTAGCGTGTATTATATCTAATCTAATACATAAAATAAGAAATTCTGTGGAGGCAGTAGAGTCTGACACCATTTGCATTAATATTTCATAAACATTAATTAAAAAATTAAAGAAGATACGTGAACAGACAAGATCACAAGAAAGACGCAGATCGATCTGTTTAAACTTTTGTCTTGAATGAAGAGAGATTTAAAAATAAATGAAAACCTTGCTCACTTCATTATAGATCAAGATAAAAGCAGCCTAATTGAGCCAAGCAATTAATGATGATAAATTAGCACCAATCTAGTATATAATAAAGGAGAAACATAAATAAGATGATATATAACCTCTCTATTGTCTTTATTTACATGAGGAAATCTCGCAAATAGCCACTATAATAAACTTAATTAGGCTCCTTAGCTATAGTTTGCATATTTACGGGCTGTAGCTATAGTTTAAACTGTTATGGGCAACCAAAAAAAAAGGTTGTTATGAACGACCTCATTATATAATTTGCGACGTTTGTATAATTCTCGTATGTTTGTATAATTTGTGTCGTCCATATTTGTATAAACTGATTAGTATCAATTGATTTATATTTATTTTTGTATAAATTATTTCCGATTGATTGAATCGATTGATAATTATAGTTTTGGTGGAATAGGTGTTTGTATAAATGAGTTATTTCTGTTCGTGGTTGTATAAACAGAGTAGTAACAATTGTTATACAAATTATATTATCCAAATTCCAAAATTATACAAATATGATAAAACTCAAAATAACGAATTTATACAAACACAAACATCTGAACTTTAAACAGTTATACAAATTACATTAGACAAAAGTTATACAAATTGTAATATACAAAATTCTGAAAAAGTAGATGTTTATACAATTGAAACTCGACCGACACGTTTATACAACTGTAACTCAGCGCGTAATTTTGTTTAGAAATTAGTGGCGAGTGGTAATTAATTCAAATTGTAGCTATGTTAACTAATTAATATGTTTATCACGCCCCGAGACTACACCCTGGGCGGGACTGACACTCGAGAACCATTGCTGACCCCAAGCGAACCCTTGGCCTGGCTTAACTCTTAGCGGAAGACTTATCTAACAAGAAAACAGTCTCAAAAGATAAACTCATGCAATAAACTTAGAATGTCTTAACATAAACATTCAACTAGCCAAAATGGCAACTCAAGTCTCAACATCAATACTGAAAATGGAAAAGACTTATGAGCTGGCAATAACTAACTATCTATGAAGCCTCTAACAACTGAGATGGACGTCGAGACAAGACCCACGACATCCTAATGAACTAGAATAATGAAAATAATAAAAAGGGGATCCTCCGGAAGCAAAGAGGCTCACCAACAACTCTGAAACTCAACTAGATCAACGATGCGCTGGATGTTGATCCTGATTACTTGTATTTGTATCATAAAAGATGCAGGCCAAATGACATCAGTACAATGTACGAGCATGGGAGGGAAATTCTAAAACAAGACATAACCTTGAAAGGAACTGAAGGAACATACCTGGTCTCAACTTAACTCATTTCAATATAAAGCAGTAATATAAATGCAATATAAAGAAAAACTCCTAAAATATACGGATAACAACTCTATGTATTTGAAGAATATACAATAGTAACTCAGTTTGTATCCAAGGATACAATTTAAACTATGTTCGTATATGAAAATACAAATAACTCTATGTATATAAGAATACAAAAATATCTCTGTGGGAGTTTCTCTAACCGATAACCATCATTATGAGTTAAGTGATGACACAGTGTTTTGCCTCACGCTGCCAGGGCTGTCCAATACCTTATCGGGGCATAGAACTTAACTATTAATTGGATCCATTAGTCTATGCTAAAAAAAAACACTAAGGAATCCACATGTTCATCGAGATGAGACTAGTCTAGCCTGGCCAATCATTTTATACAAAATTCAAGGAGGTTCATAAACTATTTGGGAATATTTGGTGGGGCTGCATATCAGTCGGTTCTGTTTAGTTTTAAATTTTATCGGTTCGATTTATTAGTTATCGATTTGTAGAAATACTTAATCATTATAGAACCATAAGATATTGGATTACCAGTTGTTGGTTTATCGGTTATTGATCGATATCGGTTTTAACATTAAAAATTGGGGAAAATGACAAATATACCCCGAACTATTGTAAATGGTATCTAAATACCCTTCATTATACTTTTAGGACGCTGATGTCCTTACCGTCCAAATTTTGGGGCGTATATACTCTTTCTACTAACGGCGGGACACGTGTCACAATCTATAACATTTACTCTATTTTTATTAAATTCTTACCCATATTTAAAAGATCCACCCATATTAATTAAAAACCCACCCAAATAACATAATGTCCACCCCAAATTATAACCTAAAACCCTCAAACACTTCTCCATCTTCTCCGTTTCTCATTTTGGTCGAATTTAGCTGATTTTTGGTCAAGTTCTTCGATTTCAAGCTGTTGTTCACGGAAACTGTTCCTGCAAATCCCAAACGAACTCAGCCCTCCACATAATTAATTAATTAAATTTGAACTGATGCATTTTGATGGCCGACACAAATAGAAAAGCCACATCAAGACTACCATTTCCATCAGGGCTATTAAATGGAAGCAACCATCTCTAAATGACACTTACGGTATTACCTTGCCACGGTAAATTAGGACTAATCCCATCATGAAATTTGCAATTGCTAACAAAAATCCAATGGGTCTGTTTATAATTGAATTGAGGATCAAAATGGGTTGATCATTGATGAACGAGGATACACCAAAAATTCGAATGACAGGTCGTAGAGGAAGAGGAAAAAACAAAGGACAAAGTGCAGATATTAATAAGTGTTTTGAGGGTTTTGGGTTATAACTTGGGAATGGATATTATGTTATTTGGGTGGGGTTTTTTAATTAATATGGGTGAATCTTTTAATAATGGGTAAAAATTGTAATAAAAATCGGGTAAATATTTTAGATTGTGACACGTGTCCCGTTGTTAGTAGAAAGGATATATACGCCCCAAAATTTGGACGGTAAGGACATCAGCATCCTAAAAGTATAACGAAGGGTATTTAGATACCATTTATGATAGTTCGGGGGTATATTTGTCCTTTTTTCCTTAAAAATTTGAGTCATTTGACACAAAAAAAATAATAATTGAAAATCACTTAGAAAGAAAGTGACAAATCAAATGAACCATGCACGTTGTTTGAAAGACTGCATCTTGCTCAAAAGCAAACACTATCACATTGTAGAATAACCGAGAGTTTGAGACAGACAGAAATATAAATATGAAACTAAACTATAAGTCAAGGACTTTATACACCAAATGGTATAAATATAATTATTTAATTTACTATCCGGTTATTATCAGTTAACTCGTTAAGAAAAAACCACAAACCGTTAAGAATTAATAATTCGATAATAAAAAAAATTAAAATCATTATTTAAACCGCTAAACCAATAATTTTTTTCAATTTGAATTATTGATTTTTGTTCGATATTAAACGTACAGCTCTAATATTTGGTATGTTTGGCTCTAAAAGATGGTAAATTACATTTATTTATTCATGTTAATACGCCCCTAATGTGTTTTGGAACCTCAATAAAGAGTTGAACATTTGGGTTCTTGCAATACTATAACCCAAGTTTGCCAATATTAGTACTCAGCGGATTGATTGGTTTTACTATAGCTATGATTGTGATAGAAATTGGGAGTTGGAAGATTATCGAGAAGATTTTCTGTATTGATCAGTACTCAAAATGAGTCTATATATATTACAATTCTATGTATGAAAAATAAAGAAAGATAAAATTTTAGTAGTTACACTTGTCCAATTATCATTAGTGTAGGGATGACAGTGTCTAAGGGCATCTCCAACCCAATCCTCTATTTTACTCTCCAAATATAGAGCTCTATTTTTTCAGACAACCAACTCTAACCCATTCTCTATTTTACTCTCTAAAAAGGAATATTTTTCTCTCTCCTCAATATTGTATTATTATTTCTATTTCATTCTTATTTTCTTATTTCATAATATAAATCCTTTATATTTTTTTTCCCAAATAATTACTTTATATAATTTTTAACGTGATATAACATTATTTTTTATTCTAAATTTTTAAATAACATAAATTGCAAGAAAATATAATATAATACATAAATTAGGGGACAAATTCAAATAAAAGTGACATACAATTACATAAACACTCAATTTTCAAAATTATTATGTTGCTCCCATAAATGCTCTATTAATGCATTACGGAGTTCAAAATGAGCATTTTTGTCCTTAATTTTTTTATGTCTAGCTAAAAATTGTTCAAACCGGAGATTTTCATCTACCACCATTTCTATAGTTGGAGTTGGAGCCTCTACGTCATCTTGAATTGGTGCATTGAGATGTAACGACCCATTTGGTCGTTTTGATTACTAGAGCTTCTTATTTCATCAAAATAATTTCCGATAGACTCTAAATGAGTATTTTGGACTATTCGTAACTACAATTATGAATTTAGTGGGGTAGTTTTAATAATTATTTTAGTTGGTGGTGAAAGGAGATAACATTAAAATTAACAGTGGGTCAATTTTACCACTTTTATAATTAGTCAAATAATAATTAGGATAATAATACTCAGTTTTAGAAAAAGAAATTTGAAGAAACGCAAGGTCGTGAAAAAAGAAAAATTGAAAGTGGCGGCTGCAAGTCCTACGGGTAAGAGTTTTCGTCCAAATACCCCAAATCTTGTTCATATTAATTTTATTGTTGTTATACGACGGTTCAGGACAAATTTAAGTACCATTTGTTGCAGATATGGGGGCCGAATAGGATTCCTCTTAATTTATTGTTAACAAATGGTAATGGACATTTAGGGCATAGTTATTGGCCAAGGGTTGAAACCTAATGATTATAAAACAATATAAGGTGTAGGAAATTGTTAGTATTTGTTGATTTGAGAAGAATGGAGATTACACGGATTGTTCAGTGATTAGATAATATAGGTCTGGTTGTTTTTGGTTATTGTAATTTTATTAAAGAATTGGGTTGAAAACTTGTTAGGCATTCACGTGGGTTAAGTTGGGAATTATTGTATGACCTCTTAATGACTAATTAATGCTTTGCAGTGAACTGAGTTATTACATTTATATATTTATATTATATAGATTGAATAGAGTTACACGAAAGTAAAGGCCTGGGCACTGTACGTAATTTTAGTATCTTGTTAGGATTTAAGTTTAACATATTGAGATAGATAATTAAATATTAGGTGAGTTTTTGGGTCTAGACTAGACATATTAATATGAGTGTTTGTAGACTCGTTAACTTACAAATTATGAATATATACTTGATAGATGGGAAAGGTTCGGAGACATTGAGGACAGGATAAGCATTGGAGAGGTAGCTTGCTTGATTTCGGTTCTTCGGTGGAGGTAGGTTATGGTTTATTCTATTTGATAGATAAACTCTTAATAGCGATTGATATGCATTGAATGATACTGTGAAGTTCTCTATGTACTTGATTGTGTGATTGTGTGGCTTGGTTGTGTGCATGGTTTGTGATTGGTCTAAAATCCTGAGACCGTGAGATTTATAATCTGAAAACCTCTCTATCGAAGTGATGCCTTGAATAAAGAAGGCTTAATGTAATATTATTAATGAATTGAAATGTGGTGATAATAAATGATAAATTAATAATATTATTGGATCGGAGTGTCACGTTCCGACACGGTATTTTTGGATCGGAGTGTCACGTTCCGACACAGTATTTTTGGATCGGAGTGTCACCTTCCGACACGGTATTATTGGATCGGAGTGTCACTTTCCGACACGGTA
This sequence comes from Solanum stenotomum, assembly GCF_019186545.1. Classification (NCBI taxonomy): domain Eukaryota; kingdom Viridiplantae; phylum Streptophyta; class Magnoliopsida; order Solanales; family Solanaceae; genus Solanum; species Solanum stenotomum. The sequence continues at coordinate 61,253 of NW_026037156.1, forward strand.
TAATTGGATCGAAGTGTCATGTTTCGACACGGTATAATTGGATCGGAGTGTCACGTTCCGACACGGTAACATTAAAGGAAAACGATATTGAATTAACTTAATGTACTCAATCTCAATGAACGCATTTTCCCAAACGAGTGTGATGTGGAGGCATGAGGCCTCGTGTGTGTGCTTGATATTGTGATTGATTACGTACTTGCTTCAATTGTCACTTGTTCATGTTGTTGTTTCTTATTACATGCTAAGTGCTATAGTTGACTTTATACTATTATTCATTGTATATTAGTTTCTATTTTGGATTGGCCGATGATACCTACTCAGTACATGTTGCCCCGTACTGAGCCCTACTTGTATTTTTCTTTGTTTTCCTTTTATGGAGTGCAGCGAGTGTACCAACGACTTTGACTCGCCCTCAGCTCTAGCCAGTCTCAGCATATCAGGTTCAAGGGTGAGCTATTCATTCGATCTTGTGTTGGATTCTCTCGGTCATGACCTAATGTCCATAGTTTTCGGACACAAATTACTTTATTTCATTTATTTCGGTGTCTTTGATACTCTTAGACTTATTATTTAGAGATAAGATGTCCTTGATGTGATGACTTTCAGATTTTAGGGATAATATGTAATAGACTTTAGAGGTTTATTTAATTGGTTACATTAATAAGTTTTGGAGCTTCCGCGTTATTGTCGTTATTCGTATTTGAATTATTGGTATATGTTGGGGTTTAGGTTCCTTGGTCCGCCCACTTAGGAGGTTAAGTGTGGGTGCCACTCATGACTCAATTTGGGTCGTGACAAGATCACGTTCATCTTCAATTATCATGTTGTGCAGTATAATACATGTAGTCATTATATCATGTAGCACTTCCTCTCTCTAAAAACATGATTGCAAAACTCCGAATGCACGTTCAACATCTTTTCGGCACAATTCTTGTTTCATCGCAAAATATTTCTTTTGTTGGGACTGAGGATCACGAATAGTTTGAACAATTGTAGACCATTTAGGATATATACCACCAGCTAAATAATAACCCATATCGTATTCTTTTCCTTGAATAACATAATGAGCGGCAGGCGCAATACCGCTAGCAAGATTGGAAAATAAATGTGATAACTCTAAAATATTAATATCGTTATTGGTGCCAGGCAAACCAAAATAAGCATGCCATATCCAAAGGTCATAATCAGCTACAACTTCAAGAATAATTGTTGGTGATCCACTACGACCTGCGTATTGCCCAGCCCATGCCGTTGGACAATTTTTCCATTTCCAGTGCATGCAATCTAGACTACCTAACATTCCTGGGAAACCACGCTGCTCACCAATGTGTAAAAGCCTCGCAACATCGTTAGGTGTTGGTGATCTCAAATATTGCTCACCAAAAACCTCTACAATAGCTCGACAAAATCTCTTCATACTTTCAATCGTAGTTGACTCTCCAATTTTCACGTATTCGTCTGTGGCATCCGCTGGCAAACCGTATGCCAACATTCTAAACACAACGGTAATTTTTTGCAAAGTAGATAATCCAATTCTACCTAGTGCATCAATGCGTTGTTCGAAGTACGTGTCGTGATCTTTAATTGCATCAACGATACGAATAAACAAATTGCGGGACATTCGATAACGACGGCGAAATATTGCATCATTAAAGCGTGGTGTGGCTGAAAAATAATCACGAAATAAATTATCATCAGCCGCCTCACGATCACGATTGATTACCACATGACCTGGAATGGAGCCACCTATGAAAACTTCATTAGTATGGTTTTGTAGAACTTGTTGGAACATGTAGTTGTTCATACGTAGCTGATTTATTAAATTATCATGGTGTTCTGTACTAGGAAAAAATCTAAATCTAACGAAGATGATGACGAAGAAGAAAAAACTTCATATTTATTATTAGAACAATCTCCAAGATTGAAATTCATTTTCAAAGGACAAACCAAATTACTTTAATATGTTTTGAAATGAAATGAATGTGCAGACTTCAAGTGATAAATGGCGTTCATTATATAATATGTAATGTTTTATCTAAAAAATATTAAATGTACTGATGAGAATCTCATCCAACCGTTTATAATAAGATGAAATCCATCTAATGGTGAATATGAAGATTACATTCTATCTTAATACGGTAAAATCTTATCCACACGGTGTATACATTAAACGAATACAATTTTTATTGTTACGTAATAAAGTAAAACACGTGTTAATTAATTAAAATTGTGTAAAATGAATTATTAATTCAAACACATGAGATGCATGTATTAGATTGTTGTATACATTATGTGCGGATAAGTTTTACTCTATTAATATCTACATATAATTTTATTTATCTAAAATAACTTTGAGATAACTATGAGAATCTCATCCTACGGTTAAAAATATGGTGAAATTCATCCAATAGTAAAAATCAAAATTACATTCTATCCTATTTATCTACATGTAATTTTATTTTATCTAGAAGTAATTTTTTGAGATAAGGATGAAAAGCTCATCCTATGGTTAAAAATATAGTGAAATTCATCCCATGGTGAAAATGAAGATTACACTATCCTATTAATATTTATAGATAATTTTTACTTATCTAAAAAAAAAATTGAGATAAGGATGAAAATCTCATCCAATGGTTAAAAATATAGTGAAATCCATCCCATGGTAAAAAGCAAAACTTACGTTCTATATATATAATATTATGTTATGTATTGTATTGTTATCTTGTATTTAAATTATTATGTTATGTATTGTATTGTTATCTTGTATTTAAATTATCATATCATGTATTGTATTTTTAAATTAAATTTTTTCATCTTGCCATTTTAATTTTGAGTATTCTTTATAATGAAAATTAATAATAAATTAAAATTTTATTATTCACGAAAATTAGAAAAAAAATTAAAATACTATTAATTTGAAATTAAAATAGTATATATTAAATAATATTTTTTAAAAATATTATATTACATTTAAAAAAGAATTATGAATATTAGATATTTAATTAATGGAATTATATGTAAAATAATATGTTAATTAGAAAGTAATAGAAATAATAATAAAATAATGATAAAGTGAAATAGAGAGTGTGAATAGTGGTTCTCCAAATTTGGAGAACTACTATTCAACTCTCTAAATTTGAAGAATAGAGGGTGATTTGGAGATGGGTTGAAGTGCCCATTCTCTATTTTACTCTCCAATTATAAAGAATGGAGAGTAAAATAGAGATGGATTGGAGATGGTCTAACTACGTATATTCCTTTTTGTACTCATCAAATGCCCTGCTACAGCTGGCAATAGAGTCTTGTGTACGATGGGGATCATTCTTAGTACAAATCTGATCAATTGCCTTTACTTCTCCACGTGTCTCAGATTCCAATAGATTATCCCAAACCCATGTTCAACTAAACTCTAAATTTCTGAGTCCGGAGTCCTCCTTTTGGAATTTTTGATCAATTTTCTTGCCCTTTTCGCTTCTGACTCCTAAATTTCTTTTATAAAACTGAGAATTCTCTAAGGAGTTTTTCATTCTCTTTTTATACATTTAGCTAGCAGTAAAGAGTCTGTTTCACCAATACAACTCTAAAGTTATTTTTTGTACACCATTCGAATAAAAAAAACATGGTTGATTCTTCTGTCATATTACTTGTATTAGATTCTAGGTAGATAGTATAGGCAAAAATAAACCTTCCATGTTAATTCATTTTTGTTATAGTGTCACATGTTTGACAAATTGTACTTTAGTCATGTCCTATTGTAGCATTTTCTAATCTCTTATTAATGATCTAAAATAGTAGTAGTATGTTAATTTTTGTTCTGTAGAATAAGGGGTTGATATTATTAAAAAAATTGCTGCATATGACCCACAATAATTTCTAACATATGATCGATCAGTGGTAATATTCTTGTAATGAGTTGTGCAATGATGTTAGGGGTCTTATTCAGACTTCTATTAATCCTAAGAGAGTCCACAAAATATTTTCAAATTCTCATTTGTTGAAGAGATGGTCATTTTCATGAGTCACTTGGATTTTCTTTTGATGTTTACATATTCTGTTATTATTTGTTAACTTTTTGCATCTAATATATTGGATAAATTACATTATCACCCCTTTAATTTCACTTAATACTAGTTCTTCTTTTAGATTATTATATTATACATGGAATCGATCAATACTTGTTAGAATTTGATTGAAAAGCAAAGCAGCTATATGTCCTATATAATGAATAATCTGCTAAAATTAATTTGTAAAATCAAAGATAAAACATAAATTAATGGGATCCATTAAGATCATATATAAAAAGAAAAAGGTTTAAGTCATCGACAACCCCTTAAAGTTATGCGCATAATTCATTTAGACACCTCAACTGAGACTCTTACCTATTAGACACTTTAATATTAACAAATATTGATCTATTGAACATAAAATGACAACTAGCTTTAAAAAATATTGTGCGTATAATTCACACACATTATCTTAACATAATCACGAATAGAGTTACGACACGTGGCACATTGGCCCATGATTTTAATTTTGAAAAATAAAAAATAATTTTTAGGCTTTAATAATCTAGAAAATTAAATTGACCAAAAAAAAAAATCTCTCCCCCCACCCCACCCCAATCTAACTTGTTGCTCTTTCTTCTTCATCTTCTTCCCTGTCACTCTGTCATCGACATCCACCATTGGTTCCTCCGGCGATAACAAAAAAGAAAATATCTCCCCCACCCCATCCCGAATACACCCACCTAATCATTTCCTCTTTCTTTTTCTTCTCGTGTTACTCGTTATATTCTATTCCTCCGGTAACTATTGAGATTTTTGTAAAAATAATCGACGTCGATAAATTATTTCGAACCCGACAACGAAGAGAAATCAAAAGTATATCAAAAAAATTTATATCATTTTTAACAAGTTTCATGAATGGTGATGGTTGCTCGATCAGAGTTACTGAAAATAAAGATGCATAAATATCGATAGACTTTTTAACTCCAATTGTCGATTTTTTTCTTGTTCTTTACAAAAAATTGAAGGAAAAAAAAAGAGCCAAAACAAAAGGCAGAGAAATTGGAAGTCTTTAAAATGGTGGGTTGAAGAAGAAGAGGACTTGTACATGGGTGTGGGGGTGAGGTTATTTTCTTTTATGAATTAAAAGATTAATGTTTAATTGAATTAATTTTTCATTTATTTAGTCCATGCATGCCAAGTGTCAAGAAAGTAGGTACAAATTTATTTATTTATTTTTTTTAAATGCATTCACGCGCTCAGCAGCGTGAGATACACTTATTTTGTCACACCAGCGTTTTTGTCAAGATCCAAAAATGGACGCGATGACACTCGTCTTATCCACCAAGACAAGTCAGCCTAAAACTCAACCATTACAAAAAAATGCGGAAATTTCCTAATCGTTCAAAAATATTCCCAAAATCTGGTTGTCACGTGTACAAGCCTCTAAAGTATTACAATTGATTCAAAAGAAAAACATCAGTCTCAAATGACCTTGTTTCTAGAATAGAACAAGATCATATATAGGAGTAGGAAGGTCTGCTGAGATGATAAATAACTATCTCACAAATCTCCAAGAAGCCTAGAGAATGACAAGTACCACAAAATCCAGGCTCGTAACCTAAAAAAATTGTAGAAGCAAAGGGTGAGTACCAAACCACAGGGTACTCAGCAAGTAAACCTCTAAACACAAGCTAAGGGGATAGAATACGGGTACTCCTTACACACCAACCGAACCTCCACAACTACAACCTGTATAAAACCAGCCCAACCTAATAGTTCACAATTTACAAGCACATATCTCAACAACAACATTCTAACAATCACATATTCTCAACAACAAGCTCAATATTCATCAATTACAACCTCAACAACTACAACTTGCTTAAAGCCAGCCCAACCTAACAGTTAATAATTCACATAGCACACAACTCGACAACAACACTTTAACAATTATAAATTCTCAACAGCAAGCTCAATATTCATCAATCAAAGTTCCACAGAAAGGCACTCATAAGATCAGCAAAACACAATATCAAGTTCACTAATGATAAATATGTGCAATGCAATGGAATGCAATGTTAAGTATAGTGATGCATGTTTAACCTAATGACACACACCCGCTGTCTCTCAGTCCGGGACCCATGGGGGACATATCTGTCCATGCATCCATCGTGGCGCGCGATACGACCCTCGATAATAGTAACCATCACGGCACGCGATACGTCCCTCGAAATATAGTATCTATCGCGGCGCGCGATACATCCCTCGAAATGGTACATTCTCTTTAATTTCTTATTCTTTCTCAATTCACATAACATTTGTCACAACCATGTCTCAGAACAATGCAAATGACATGTTCACATAAATAATGAGGAAATTACCATTTTCATAACATTGGATAATTCACAACAACACATTCATGATACAACATCAGCAATGATTCAACAAGCCTTTCAAACCATTCTCAACACATCACACACAAACAATTAATCACATTGCCTTTTATTACCCCTTTTTCATCATTAGAATTAATCAATATGGACAAGTCAACCCATCACCAAGTTCCATTACTCCCCAACACATACCACAAGGAAATACACGAATTTCATACACTTAACAAGGGTTTAGAAATCCACTTGCCTCAAATAATCGAACAATCACTCCGAAACTTGAGCCTTCCCTTTTTGTTGAGCTTCCAAATCAATGCAATCTATTCAAGTACATATTCATAATAAGATTCCGAAACTAACAACACCCATATTACTATAGGTTTAGCCTAGACCCAAAAGATCACCTAAATCTATAATCAAGGTCCTAAGCTTCAAGCTTAGGGTTAAGTTCCAATTCTTTTCCAATATCATAAATAAATAATATTAATTAAAAAGGAAGGCAACTGGTTATGAACCAGTGGCGGCAACCATGCCAATTCTCTTAATACCTGCACCCAAACTAATAACCTATCCATCCAAAGTATAAATTAAGCATTTTCCAATTTCAATTTATTATTCACTACGGAAAGAATGAATTGAAATTAATGCCAACCTCCAGATCTTGTTCCCCCCAAAACTTCCAACCAATATAATCCTTCCAATTTCTAATGATTAATTAATCATATATCAATTATTGTCATAATTATCCAATATGAGTATTAAAATCTTATGCCTTTACTAAAGGACTACAAACAGCGAAAAAAATATATATGCCATTCATAGATTTTGTCAAAATCTGACCCTTTTTCCCCTCAACTCCACGTTACCATAAATTAACAATAACCGACTATCTGTGTCACACCCCGAGCCTATACCTTGGGCGGGATTGGCACTCGAAGACCATTGCTGGCCTCAAGCGAACCCTTGGCCTGGCTTACTAACTCAGCGGAATACTATATGCATATTTATAAAGATTAATAGCACACTACTCAACTTAACTAATGAAATAACTTAGAATGTTTAATAGTCAACATTCAACTTGGCCAAAATGGCAACTCAAGTCTTAACAATAAGAAATGATATTGAAAAAAAACTCAAAGGATTAACATCTGACTGTATATGAAGCCTCTAATAACAACTGAGATGGACGTTGGGACAAACCCCACAACATCCTAATGAACTAAACTAGAAAGCAATGAAAGGGATCCTCCGGAAAGCAATGAGGCTCACCTACAGACTCTGGACTGCTCACTGGATCAACGATGCGGCGAAATGCTGATCCTAGTTACCTGTGTCTGCATCATAATACGATGCAGGCCAACTGGCATCAGTACATTGAATGTACGAGTATGCGAGTTGGAATGCTAAAATAACATAGGCTTGAAAGAATCTGAGAGAAACTGAAGAACTTACCTGACTCAACTCAACTCAACATGACAGAACTCATTTCAATATAAAGCAGTTCAAAAGCAAGTGCAATATAAAGAAAAGTTGTTTAAAAACATGATATCAACTCTGTGTGTATGCAAGATACAAATAACTCTGAAATGTATTTAAAAATACAATGAACTAATGTATATAAAAATACAATAACTTATGTGGGAGTTTCTCTAACCGACAACCATCACTTAAGAGCTATAGTGATGATACAGCGATCTACCTCACGCTGCCAGCGCATCCTATACCTGGCCAAAGGTATAGGACCTGAACTGCCTAATGGATCCACTAGTCTATTTCGAAAGGGGTTCATCTAAAAAGTATGACCCATTTCTACCCATGATGGCTACATGGTTTTATGGAGACGTGAGTTATCTGAACTCATGCCCGCCCCCAATTCGGTGCTCAATACTACTCCCAAAATATACTAGCTCTTATGTTTTAAAAACATACTTCTTCTGTGATTTGAGATTAGTGCTCAAAACTTAGCTCAAAGGCTATCTTGGAAATCTCAGTTTCCCTACTTGCTTCATTTAAAAAGCTAATACTCTTTTCTGAAAACTAGCCCGAAGACTCTTTGGAAATCTCAGTTTCCGCTCTTATTTAAATGTGAAAACATTTTAAATCTCTTTGGGAATACTTAGTCCCCATATTCTTTTGAAGAAATGAACTTCAAATCTTTACTCTTTACTCTTTACTCAACTTGATCTTTAAGTCTTAAAACAAAGTTAAAAGCATTTTGCAAAAGACTTCTTGAAAAGACTCTAAGAACTTCCTAGACTTGGCTCTTGACTTTCCTTGAATTTGAATTTATAGATTCAAGGTTCATGATCTCATGTTTATGGAGTATCTCAATAACAATATAGCAATTCGATATTTAGCAATAGAACTTTTAAAAGAAACACGAACTCAAGAACTCAAAATCACCTTATTTCAAGAATACTCAAATCTAGGGAAAAAAATCCTAGATTCCTCTTTTACTGATTTAAACGTAGATGTAGGGCGTGAGTATGAACTAGTCCAACACTATGATAGCCTTACATACTTGAAAAAAACAAGGTTCTTGAAGAATCTTGAAGAAGAACTTGATTAGAAGTCTTGAAACCCTAGCTTGAAGGTAAACAATCAAGAAGACCTTTCTTGAGATTCTCAAGTTAGTTTCTTAAAATCTCTATAGCCAAAAATTATGATTTTCATGAGTGAAGATGAAAATCTAATTATTTTGAGATTTTTATTAGTCAAGAAATTCGTTGATGGTTTTCTTGGAGGTAAAAAGACAAAAACGATTGTTTTCAATATTTTCCCGTCGGCTAATTCGTAACAACACTGTATAGGTTACTAAAATAGTCATAACTTTTTACTCAGATATTGGATTGACGTGAAACTGGTAGGGTTTGAAAGTAGATTCAATTACCTTTAATTGGATAGGCTATGGCTCACGTAACTCTTAATATTCTAAGACATATGGTCGTTTAAAGTTGACCTAAGCAGAATCTTACTTCAAAACTTAATGAAACTTCAAGAACACTTATCAAGAACTCATCATGAACCCTAATCTTTAAATTTCAAGAACGAAATTACGCTGAATAAATCATGATTGGTGTGTGGGTGAAAGAACCCAACACTATGAAAGCTTACATACCTTAATGGATTGAATCCTCGGCGAAATTCGCAAGCAATTCCTTACGACAATGAAGAATCTAGCTTTTTCCTCCTTTTCTCTTTTCTTGCGTTCCTCCTCCAAAACCCTAGCTCTATTTGGTAAATGTCTAAACTGATCTAATTCAGTTTAGACCCCTTATTAATTTCCAGAAACAAATTAAAATAAAAGGGTAAGGAAAAGACCAAACTACCCTTTAAAATCTGAATTAGACATTTCCTTAATCCAACTGCCCAATTTCCAAAGTGCATATCTCACTCATACAAACTCGGAATCGCGCAAACTTGGCGGCGTTGGAAAGATAGTTCCAAGAGATTTCCAATAATATCTATAAATACTCCTAAATCATCCTGAGCTAGGAGTTATGATCATTTGAAAATGACAAAAACTCAACTTTTCTTGCTTACAATTTTCCAGATTTCCCTTGAACTTTCCAAAAACGAAAATTTCTAGATTTAAACTACATTCTAATTATTTCTAGATGTGGGATGTTACAATCTGTGTATCCATAAAATAATAAGAATTAAGGTTGTGATTATACTTTATATTTGCTTCCATCGAGTTTTTACAGAGATGCTACGGCTGATTTTGAGTTTGACTCAGAACATCCATCCTCAGTTAACATCCATCCTCAGTTAAGTTAATTTGTATGGGCCAAGTGGTATAGGGTTTTAACTTAAAATATATTATATATGGACTTGGCTCATTAATCATCAACTAATAAAAATTAATTATTTAATAAATACCCGTTAACTAAATAACCGTAGTTAAATAAATAGTTCAAAATTTCCAACCAACTTCACAAACTGATCAAAAGTGACTCTAGGCAACTACCGAGATGGTAAAACGGTAATTTTGTAAAAATTTCTAAAAATGACTTTCCGAGTTATTACAATTTTGTGTTTAATAGGTACATGTCTTGAACAATTTAGGTGTTCAATATGTACAAGTCCTAGTTCACGTGTCCAAGTGAATTATGCGAACAACTTTAAGGGGTCACAGATGACTTAAGCCAAAGAAAAATGTAGACATGAAGGGTGCGTTTAGTACAAGGGAAAATGTTTTCCAGTTTTCTCATGTTTGGTTGACTTAAATACTTTAGAATTTCTTTTTATATCCACTTATTTTCCTTGAATTCAAGGAAACTTTCCTTAAAAAAGTAAGAAAAAATTATCCAAAATCATTTTAAACCTCACACCTCAACTTTCCATCCTAATTTAACCAATACTAATCCTAGATCTGACTACTGATTCTCAATTCGACACCCGAGTCTTGTCCTCGATTTGAGACTCAACTTCTGAGTTTTGGATTGAGTCAGGGTCAGATCTCAAGTTAGAATTAGAGGTCGAATTTTGGTAAAATTTTGGGTCGAGTGTCAGGGTTGGGTCTCGCATCAAGGTCGAGGTCGAGGTCAGGTCATGGTAAAATATTGAGCTGGTTGTCAGGGTTGAGGTTGGGGTCGGGTCTTAGAAAGGATCTCGAGTCGAGTGTCAAATCAGGTTTGAGTCTTCGATCTCATGTCGGGATCAGGTCTCGATCGGGGTTAGCGTCGGGACTCGGGTTAGGGTTAGGGTTAGGTCTCAAGGCTGGGTGTCGAATAGGGTTCCAAGGTCGGATCTCGGGTCGGGGTCGAATTTTAGGTCGGGTCTAGATTTGAATGTTAGGGTTGAAGTCGGGTCTCAAGTTGGGTGTTAGGGTTGGGGTTTAGTCTCGGGTCAGGATCAAATGTCGAATCTCAGTTAAGGTCGAGTCTCGAGTCGAGTGATGGATTCGGGTCTGGGATTAGGATCGAAATTAGGTCTCTGATCGGTGTCATGCCCCGAGGCTACACCCTTGACTTAAACACGGGACCTAGGATCACGAGTGACCCCAAAATAATCCTGAGCTGGCATATCATAAACATATAAAAAATTTACTGGATTAGGAATACTATGCGGAAGCTTAAATCATAAGATAAACTGAGATGGGGAAATACCCATGTTTTTTCTAAATAACATACTGAATAAGAGTTTACAATACTGGATCACAACTCAAAATACTAGAACTGATTCTAACTATGTCTGAAATAAGCCTCTAACTGACTAGAGATGTTGGGACATTCCCTCAGCTAACTCTAGAAAAATTGAAACTGAAAGTAAAAGAAAACATGTCTCTCGTCCTCGAAGAATGAGGACTTACCCCTCAAATGTTGAGTACGGATCGGGAATAGATCTGCACGTGGTCTGAATGATGAGGACCTGAACCTACATCACGAGAAGATGTAGCGCAGAGTATGCGTCAGTACTTAAAAGGTACTAGGCATGCAGGATAGAATAAAGCTGAACAATATACACAACTGAACAAACCATACTGAAGCTGAACTAAACTGAAATGCAATAACCAAGTACATAACATGCTGAAGCTGAATACTGAAATATAAATAGAATCTGGTCAATGAACTAGAATCTGACTGTGGGAGCTACTAATAACCGACATAAAACAACGTGAGCTAAATACGGACTCCGATGTATACGCCCCATCGAGAAGAGCCAATATACCTTTCCAAGGGTATATAGGCATGACTGACATGATCACTAAATATGATGTCCACATAGGGGACTTAACCTACGGGGGCACGTAGTTCTGAGACTATGAGGGTGACTAACCCTAGTCCAACTCAGTATTAAGCCTACTCCCAACTAGAATGTGTACAAAACAACATAACTAAACTAAACTGGATAGCTCAAGGTTCTGACATGCTAACTGAAAATGCAACATTAAATATTGATAATGAAACATTTGAAAACTGAGGCATGTATATCTATTTATCTGTCCTAGCTAGTGTAGTTCATGAACTAAACAAATTTACACAACTAGGGTTTTGAATTTCATGCAAGGAACTAAGCAACAGTGTTACAACAATATGGAAATCTGATTAGGGATATTATATCAGCTAAATCACAACAATTTCTAAAGTTCAAGAAACCCTAGGTCTAAGCAATATTTAGGGAATCAAGATTTTGACTGACATCTAGGTACCTAATGGGTGAAAGGAACCCACTAGTGAAATCCACATACCTGGTGACGAATTCTATGGAGAAATCTTTCAATTTCAAGGCTGGAACTGAAGGAAATATTCACTACTAAAATACAGTGAATACCGATCCTTGAAATACTGACCTAAAACCGACATCCCAGCATAGGTCGGAAAAAGCTTGGTCGCTATTCAATATCGACCTCAGGAGGTCGGTATTTACTGACCTCTCGAGGTCAGTTTTTATTTTATGTCGAAAAATTCATTATTTTATTTTCCAACTTCTTGAGGTTAGTTTTATATATTATTATTTCCGATTTCCTGAGGTCAGAATATTTATTTCTCATATTTTGGAATACTGACATCCGGATGTCAGTATTTGTGTCTTCTTAATTTTTAAATTTCGACTTCTGAAAGTCGGTATTTTTATTTTTCATTTTTGAGAATCTGACCTCCGGAGGTCGGTATTCTTATTTTTTTAATTTTTGAGATTCTAACCTCCGGAGGTCGGTATTTTTATTTTTGTAATGTTGAAATTCTGACCTACGGAGGTCGGTATTTTTATTTTTGTAATGTTGAAATTCTGACCTCCTGAGGTCGGTATTTTTATTTTTGAAATGTTGAAATTCTAACCACCGGAGGTCGGTATTTTTATTTTTGTATTTTTGAAATTCTGACCTCCGGAGGTCGATATTTTTATTTTTGTATTTTTAAAATTCTGACCTCCGGTGGTCGGTATTTTTAATTTTGTACTTTTAAAATTCTAACCTCCGGAGGTCGGTATTTTTACCTTTTATTTTTGAAATTCTGACCTCCGGAGATCGGTTTTCTGCTACAAAACAAGCATAAAATTATTGCAATTTTTAGTTGCCCATCTGCATATTTATACCAAAACAACCCAAAACCAAATAAACTTCATCCAACCAAAACAACACAATATTTTCAACATATACATTAAACTATTTCAAAATAAACTTCATCCAACTTCAAAATAAACAAAAATACGATCAAATTAAACAATTCCAAAAATATAGAAGTCTAAAATGTCAAATAGATACAACTACTCCTCATCATAACCCTCACTCTCCTTATCAGACTTACCATTCTTATCACCCTCACTTTCCATATCAGACTTATCATTCTCATCACCCTCATGATAGGATCCATCACTGTTGGCTGGACATGAAGGAAGAATATTTCCTGATTCGAAAAGAAAAGTTAGTTGAGCCTGAAGCGCTGCATACCTCTTGTTCTCTACCTCCTTTGCTGCCGCAATCTCCTCCCCTCTTTTCCTCTCTTTTTCTTTTTTCTTCTTCTCTCTTTCTTCTCTCTTCTTCTCTCTTTCAGCTACAACAGCAAGCTCGGCATTGAGATAAGCTATCTTACTCTCCATTACATATATTGTCTCTCTATCCCCGCCATTAAAGCTTGAGGATGATGAACCACAATACCAAGATTTCTTCTTCTGATACGCCTTTTCTGGATAGCCATAGACTCAACCTCTAATCGGTTCACCAGCACTCTGTTTCCAAAGATTCTCGTTTTCTTCTTGTGTAAATGGTCTGTCCTGACTCTCAAGAGGTAGAGTACTACGATATTCCTGAGATATTCGTATATACCTATCCTGTAATTTAAACAAAGAACTCTACAAATAAAAATGTAATATATACAAGGAAAAGAAAAAAAGATTAGTTTGAATGGAGTTCTTACATATGTCTCTTGAGCACGTGGCTCAATCCATCTTTCTTCTTCTGTGGGGTTCGTACTCTTCTTGACATGAGTAACCTTGAACATCTCTGCTACAGCTACCGGCCTACCCAACTCTTTTTCCTTCAAATAACATATATAGAATTTGATCTCATTAATCTCCAAAAGGTACTTATCAAAAAAGAAAAAAAATAATTTTACTAAATTAAGAAAGTATACCATTCTTTCCTTCCTAGTAACCTGGCTAATTGCTCCACCAGTGTGCAAAGAGCCTCCCTTTTATGATGCGCGAGCCATCTTCCCAATCTCACTCCTCTTTTTAAATTTTTCATCAGTACTCCAATGTTTCAGTAACAGAGCCCATCGATCCGGTAACATAAACTTAGGAATTCTGTTTTCTCTCCGATAGTCACAAAATGTGCTAGAAAGCAACTTTGAAGCTTTAAGCTTGAAGTTCACTTGAACGTCATCCTCGTGTTCGGGATCCCATACATAATATTTCTGTAATAAAAAATAACTACATATTTATTGTTCAAATTACTAGAGAATTTAAATGTATATGATGTGAATTTAATTTATATATATTCTTACCTTAAATTTGTTGAACATCTGCCCTTGGGTGTTAAGTGGAATAGAACTCCAATTCGGATACACACCATTATAGTTAGTTCCGATGCACTTTAAAATAATCTTTGCCATACCCATATCCGGACGTATGCTGAAATACGAGTTCATTGACAAAGTAGAGTAAACAAAAAATAATCAATCAATTAAAATATAAATAGATAAATGAAAGATGAAACATAATTAAATCATACTTGTATCCTAATGGCTCGATGACGAGTCTCCGAAAATTGTCTCTATCGCTTGGCTGAGGACCATGTGCATCTGAGTGCTGGGTGGTGGGAGTATTAGGCTCTGAGCCATTGGATTCAAGATGAAGATTGGAAAGTCCAATTGATCCACTACTAGTATTCAAACTATTGCACTGACTAGCAATAGTTGATGGTATGGTAGACCCACAACCAAGATGTGAATAGCCCTTCAATGTTTGGTAACCCGAACTAGGTACCACAGTGGGTGTAGATATAGTATAACCAGATTGTGGAGCCACATGAGTAGAGGCATTATGTGACTGGTGTGCTGAGTGAGTAGTTGAAACTGAGGCTCGTTTTGAAATATTAACTCGAGAGGGCTCATCAGATATCACGACCCCAGTGGGCCTTCTCATAGCATTGGCCTTAAATTTCTTTTTTGGATTGGCGAATTTTTTTTATTTACCCTTGTCTTTATCTACCATCTATATCAATTAAATATAAAGATTAAAACAAAGTAGTACAAAATAATGTCACAATGTCGAACAAATATATCAAACAAAGTTATCATAACATAAGGCTTAATCCAAATAGTCTTTCACAATGTCGAACAAAAGTTAAAACTACTAAAATATAAAGTATACTCAAATATGAATAGCTAAAAATCCACCAACTAAACATACAAATTGTTATTCATCCTCTTCGGAAGTTTCTTCATCATCTATCCATTCACATGCATCATCTTCGGAAGTTTCCTCCTCATCTATCCATTCATCCTCTTCGAAAGTTTCCTCCTCATCCTCCTCCAGATTTGTTGGCATATCTAACTCTTCTCTATTAACTTCTTCTAAAATGTGATCAGGATGCTCCAAATTCATTTCTAACTCAGCATCCACTACTTGATGAACACTTGATATTTCATTTTGATATGCAACATCCAATTCATTCTCAACTTCCACTTGCCCCATCGGTTTTGTTTTGATTACAACCCACCAATAAGACTTATCTCTACACAACGGATAAGGAGCATAGTACACTTACTTAGCAATTTGTGCAATAATAAAAGGATCATAAGCCTCATACTTCCTAGTGTGCTTGACTTCAATGATATTATGTCGCTTAAGCTCCCTCGTACCTCTTGAAGTTGGATCAAACCACTTGCATTGGAAAAGTACTATTCTTTTGATTGGCCAACCTGAATACTCCAACTCTACAATCTCTTGTAGGACGCCAAAGTAATCATCATTGTCATTTTGATTTCCATCATCACCTTTAACCCAAACACCACTATTATTAGTTTTCTTATTCTTTGAGTATTTCTCTGTGGCAAATTTAAAACCATTTATGTTATATTGGGACATTGTGTGAACTGTAATCGGTCCCCAAGAAATATTCTTGAAAAATTGATCAAATGTGGCAATCTCATTATAGAATTCGCGACGTTTGTATAATTCTCATATGTTTGTATAATTTGTGTCGTCCGTATTGTATAAATTGATTAGTATCAATTGATTTGTATAAATTATTTTCGATTGATTGGATCGATTGATAATTATAGTTTTGGTAGAATAAGTGTTTGTATAGATGAGCTATTTCAGTCTGTGGTTATATAAATGGAGTAGTAACAGTTATACAAATTATATTATCCAAATTCCAAAATTATACAAATATGATAAAACTCGAAATAACGAATTTATACAAACACAAACATCTGAACTTTAAACAATTATATAAATTATATTATACAAATTACATTAGACAAAAGTTATATAAATTATAATATACAAAATTCTGAAAACTAGACGTTTATACAATTGAAACTCGACCGACACGTTTATACAACTGAAAATTGGCGCGTAATTTTGCTTAGAAATTAGTGGCGAATGGTAATTAATTCAAACTGTAGCTATGTTAACTAATTAACTAGTACTCCCTCCGTCCCTAATTACTTGTCCACTTTTGAATTGGCACACCTATTAAAAAATCAATAATTGACATAGCGAGTTTACCAATTTACCCCTATTAATTATGAAGTGGATGAATTAAATACTTAATATTTCAAGAAGTTCTACCTTTTTCAAAGTAATTAATTGAGGGTATATTAGGTAAAAAAAATTTGTCTTTTCTTGATTTGTCAAAATAGACAAGTAATTAGAGAAACTAAAAAAAGAAAATATGGACAAGTAATTAGGGACAGAGGAAGTATATGTTTGCAGTAATGCCAAACATGCTCTAAGTTTATTTTAATGGCTATTTGTAAGATTTCCTCAAAAAAATAAGGCAATTGTTTTATATAAGAAAAAAGAATTAATAGAAATTTGATAAATCTAAAGTATTATGTTACATGAAAGATTCAATTGATTAACTATAAGAAACTTTACCAAAAAAAACTTTAGAAGATCTATTTTTTTTTTTACTTTAGACCATTAATATATTTAAATCGTCCTCGCCCCGACCCAATAATTGTTTGGTGTTTTTATGCATTTCCTTTTGGAAACAAATCAGGTGGTCACACTATCCCATTAATAAGTAAAGATAAGAGTAATTGATACTTTTTACCTAAAAAAAAGGAGTAGACGCGCTACGACTTCCAACTTGTTTTGGACCCTCCCTACAAGTACGTATTGTTATTGACATTATTGTTCTACTCTCACCGTTTCAAAATGAATAGTCTAATTTAACTTAGAACAAAGTTTAAAAAAATAGAGGAGATTTTCAATCTTGTGGTTATGTCAAATGTATCAAAATGCCCTTTAATCTTGTGGTCTTAAACATGTCACGTGGAAAGTTGAAGTTAAAGTGTTGTAAAAAAAAAAGGGTCATTATTTTTTAAACACACTAAAAAGGAACCATTCTTTTTGAAACATATGAGGTAATAAAAAAAAAAGCACAAGTTGAGCTTCAAATTAAATTCTTGATAAATAAAACGTGCACTCCAGAAACTATAGAGTAAATCTAGATAAGATTCATGAAGCGACGGATCCAAAACAATTTCTAATTTATTTTGATAAAAATAATAATAATCTGGATGTAGGATAAAAATTAGATTTGTTTTCAGATTTGTATTCCTTCAAGTCAATATTACTATGTCAAAAATAATACGTTAGTACTGTAGTAATTAATTAGCAATAATAATTTAATTATAGTTAAATATATAAGTAATTATTACTGATAATTACATTTTAATTATTTTTTATAAATAATTCTAAAACCTATAACGATATAAAATTTAATGACAACTAAGTAATGTCAGTAAAGGCATCAACACTTTCTGTTAATATGAAGGGATAAGGGTTTGAAAAATACTCCAACTTTGACCAAAATTGTTGTTACAATACCAAATTTTATGGAGGACCTTTTACCCCCTGCACTATTTAATAGTGTATTTTAAAGGTATATATGTGTCCACGTGGACACATTATTATTTAAAATGATGCAATATTTATGATGTCCACGTAGACACATATATACCTTTAAAATACACTATTAAATAGTACAGGGGGTAAAAAGTCCTTTTTGAAGTTTGGTATCATAACAGCAATTTCGGTCAAAGTTGGAGTATTTTTCAGACTCTTATCCCTAATATGAAAGAAGTTATTTTTATTGTAATGTATTGAAGTAATTGGATTTACCGATTAGGTTATGAACTGGTATATATATATACACTAGAAGGATGACGCCCATGCACGCACGGGCCCGACGTGCCCAACATGTTATTAAAATGAGTAAATTATAATTAAGGATTCTCTGTACAACATTGGTATAATATTGCAACAATACGTGCAAAAATAATGCTAACTAATATTCAATTGAAATTGAGATTACTATCAATCCTCCTATTTTTGCAAAATGGAAATTTAGGCAAGTGTTTTTTGAACATATGTATAAAAATACCAAAGGTTGCACCTGTCAGTACTGACCAGTTCAACTCTTTGTACATATTTCATTTACAATTGGCAAGCTTCACCATTTGTTTTTTTATGAACATCAACCCCAACTTCTTGTAGTTCTATTCCACCTTAAAGTTAAAAGCATTGAACCGATATTTTTTTAATGGCTGCTACAAATTCAAATATGGAAGTTGAGTAGTTCTAAAATAAAAAGTTAATTTCTTACTTTGGGCCGCCCAGAGTTCACAATCAAATCAGACCTTAAGTTTGAATAACATAATATTACCTTGATGTTGTATAAACCACTAAGAAAATCTTCTATTACATTTAACATATAATACAACAACTTAGTCTTCAAGAGCTCATGCTCTGCCTATCCTTATGCTTCTTAATCTGGGGACATAGAAAGAGCACATACTAAAAATATCGACTTCTCTTCGTCTCGCCTACATCTCATATACAAAATTGTCTCTTGTGAAATACAAAATAAATGTTTGTTTTACTTCTATTGAGGGACATGGAAAGAGTAAAAATATTCAAAAAAATGAACGTGAGAATAAATTAGCTAAAAATATTTGCGAAAGATAATCACAGACATTTTAGAGCTCATACTTGGACCAAACAAAACCTCCATTTTTTCATCTATTTCATAGCCAAACCTTCAAATGCAATAAGCAAAACACAAGGAACCCATTAATGACCATGGCACAAAATTCTGATGAAAGAATATTATGCTACAAATAAAAGAGAAAACATGAAGTCTATATTACTCTATAAGAAGAGTATGACAGCACTCTTAACACAATATTATTATATTGCATACTCAAATTACTACTCCTATTTCACATATGATATAAAAAAGTTTAGGAGTTAGTAACTACTGTTGAGCAACAAACTCAAGATTAAAGAAAAGAGTTCGTTTCTGCGTTAAATTAATAATCTTATAGGATTCTTCCATTACCCGGACATTTTATTACTCTCTCATTTCTCAAATTTTTTCTAGCGTCAACATTATTACTTATTTGCTAGATTTCTTATGGTCATTTTTTTCTGGATTGATCAGATGAAAAATATTTTTAGCATTATCAATTGTATCTTACTAATATGAACACATGAAACAAACACTTTGAGAAAGCACAAGATCATATGACAGACTTCTACAACTCAATCTAGTAACATAATTTTCAATATTAAAGTTTCAGCTTTTATCCAAGAACAACTGCTAAAAATAAATGCAACACCAACATCACGGTCCATTGCCAAAAAGTTTAAAGGTTCTTAAGAAAATGTGGAATGGTACCTTAAAGGACTTGGAAAGTGGAGAGCCTGAAATCAACCTTTTCGCCTGATTCAACCTGCTTGTTATTTGGACTTTGTAATTTAAACAATTTTCTTTGAATACCACCTCAACTTACTATATTAGTGGCTGAATTTTTTTGAAAATGTAGTTCAAACAACAAAAAGATGAATACTGAAAGCTTACCCTGAATTTTCAGCATTACGTTATCACTTCTAATTTCATGGCAGCTTCAAAGAATTCGGCAACTCAAATTCTTTCTCAATATTTTTTGGGGAAAATACCATATGAAAAAAAGATATTATAAGGAAAAATGTCTATTCACCTAAGCCCACCGTTCAACTTCATTAGCACCTTGTATCATCTGCCAAAACAATAAACTCTTGTAACTAATCTCTCTTCATAACACACAAGTCTTACATTTACTGGGAATTTCGTCAAACATGCGGCCGCATCAAGCCATTAATTATCTGCAAAAAGTTATCATATATATTGATAAGAAAATACTACTAATTTTTTAGTATTTTAGAGCTAGAAACTGCAAAATATTGAAAACAAAATTATGCATGTATTTCAAGAGGCATCTATCAGAACTCAAAAGAATCCAAGAAAAATTGTGGAAGACCTAAAATAAGAAAAATCAGTAGAATAATAGGAAGCATAAACACAAAAATGGGCAAAAAAGAGTAAAAATTCATAAGTGGAGAGGGCCAATACCACACAAGAATACTTACCAGGTAAACAATTGAAATAACTTGAGAAGTTGGAGTGACACTCTGAAGTAAAGTTTAACTCTGTTCAAGGTTTAAAATGGCTGTCAATTTGCCATGAAAGTTGTCAGGCAGAGAAGAAAGAGTAGAAGCAGAGTGAGAGAGTGAATAAAGTGAATTTACTATTTTAACCCTACTCGTACAACTCAAGTTCTGTTTGAAGTACACTTTACATTGCTTCTTGTACCTCATTTTGGTTCCCAACATGAGGAAAGGTTTCGAAATAATTGTTGAATTATCTTTTCAAACTTCTTCCGTGGGTATGTATATAGTGGAGTTAAAATCATTGTAGATTTGTCAAAATTGCCAAAATTATGAAAAATAACTCAATACAATGAAAAACAATCAAGGATTGCAATTTATGAATACAAATCAGAGATTTTACCATGTTTTGAATTACACCATCTTCCAATTTCATTACATCAATATCATCGTCTAATATCTCGAATTAGTTGAAGAATGAACATCCCAACCTTTTCTTAGTCCCCAAATTTCAAAGCCAGAATAGAAGCACAATAAAACGTAAGAGTTTAATAAATAATATACATTGTCAACGTAGCGTAAATAATTTTTACATGTGATGGTAGGTAGCATATTTTATCAAGAAGGTTAATGTAAATCTGCTAACCTGATAGTGCAAAAAAATATTTACATTGATCATGTATAAAACTCAAATGTAGAGGTACATCATTTGCAATAAATGCATTATTTCATTCTGTGAGCATTCATAAATCAATACAACTGATGATGAACGCATACGGACAATTTAACTATCATTTTGCACATTAATTTGGTCCAACATCAAATGTTGTTACCAAATCTAGAGAAGATCCTTCAATTATTTTAAATTATTTGATATTATGTGAAACATTCAAGTATCCTCTTGTATTCTTATTCCAGGAAGCAAGAAAATGACTCTGGTCCTTCCTCTTTAGCTGTGATAAAATGGGAAAAAAAATGATTTTTCATAATGAGGCACGTAATGTTGCTTCTATATAGAATTATAGAGAGTTGAGGGTCAATTCATTTTATGAATAACTTAGACTCTACCTGAAATTGAAAGGTTCAAATTCCACAAATAACAATCATATATTTTTCCTTTTCTCCTTCACCTAAGAAAAGGAAAAAAAGACATTTTTTAATTTATTTTTCTTGGTATTTCTATATCGCATATCTCTTTTCTACCTCTCTCCCTTCAACAGTACAAAAAAATTTCACTAAGAAGTGAGGAAGGGAAAAATAATTTTTAGTTGACAGGTTGACCAACCTTTAGTGTTGAATCAAAGATCCATCTCGATGTAGGCATATTATCAAACACCCTTGGTGCACTAAGGAAACTTGAGTATTTATTCGTGAAGATGCATAAATAAATCATAAAATAATATTGACATTCATTTATTATTTATAGAGAAAATACAATAGAAAACAATAATCTAAAAGAATAAATACCAAAATTTGATTCAGATGACGAATGTTTGTCGAAATTTGAGCAAGAGTATCTCCATCTTCATCAACAACTCGTTTGGATGGTTGTTAAATATTATTTTGTTTATTGTCATTTTCATCCAATTTTCCTTTCCACAAATGGATCAGGGAAAATAAAAATGGTCACATCTGTAAACTTCATGTCTTTATATTCTCTAAAAAAAATCTCTAATTGCACAAGAAAAAAATTGAAGAAAAAAAAATTAAGGAAGAAAAAAGCGACAAAAACTTACCACAAAATACAATTAAGAAACTTGAATTTGAAAGAGTCAATGAAGAAGAAAGTGAACTTCAAAGATCCATCTTGAAGGCTGAAGCTCTGAAGCAATAAACCTAATGTTTGCTGGTGAGTGTTTTGAGCATTGGTGAAATGATAGTGCAAATACGCATGTCAACAGGAAAATAACAAATAAAATGAAATTTAATGACAAAAGAAATCTTAAAAATTATCAATAACTTGTCAAACAGGATGAATAAACATATTTCTCGACAAAACTTGCTAACAAAGTAAAATAGATGTACATTTATCAATTCAGCCCAAACAACTAAATTTGTTGCTGACCCCAACTTCTTGTAGTTCTATTCCACCTTAAAGTTATAAGCACTGAACCGATATTTTTTTAATGGCTGCTACACATTCAAATATGGAAGTTGGGTAGTTCTAAAACAAAAAGTTCATTTCTTACTTTGGGCCGCCCAGAGTTCACAATAGTAGAATGCACAACTATACCTAATCAAAATTTTATATTATTACAGAAAAATAATAGGAGACAAACAATGTGTTTTTCCATTTTTCTTTCTCTAAAATATTCATGAGCTAAGACCACGAGGAATCCTAGACGTCTACTCAGTAATTCATTACCATATATATCAATCAATTCTAAAACATCATTACAACAACTAAGACTAAATAAATACACCAACAGCAAAAAGAATAACCTTTCAAGATCACCTTGGTAAAGCATATATAGCTCCCAGAAGTGACTCATTTCACCAACAAAAGTTATAAATCATACAATATTATTTTGATGAGAAGCCCATCTTATGTATTTGTTCACAATTAGAACAGTAACCAAGATTACACAAAATCAATGTAAAAGAATTGATACATACATGTACGTTCATTAGCTTGAAGGAAACAAATTCTTCCCAACTAAGCTATTCAGGCTCAACCAAATTTTCCAAACTTTATTTCCATCAACCAAATTTCTGGACAGATGACATTCCAGCATTGTCCACATTGACCTTGTTCATGGTCAATTGAGCTTGTAAATTAGGTGGAGCTAACTACTTTACAGTTGGTCTGAGATGTTGTGAAGTATTACCATACAAAAGTGATTCATATCTAGAGCTCTTTGATCCCATGGCAGCAGGTGCAAGTGGTCTATTAATAATATGAGATGCAGTCTGTAGACCTCTTCCATTCCCCTGCATGTGAAAGGTCGTTTTTCACTGCGAAAGAAGTTTAGTTGTTGTAAATCTTTAGAGTTAGTTTAGCCCTCTACAACGAGACACTTTTCAGATCAAACATGACTTACTAATGAAGGAGAATAATCTCTCATATCCGGGAACAAGCCAAGCACAACATTTTTCAACCAGGTCTCTCGGAAATTCACAAGATGTTTTGATGAAAAAGTATTTGGCTTCAACTCGACTCAACAAAAGACTTATCTCACATAGAAATATCACCCTTAGATAAAAGAATATAAATTAAGCATTCAACAATTAACATAAGAAAGAACAATATAGAAAAGGATCAACATATATATATATATATGTCGCAACCTCAGGCTAAATTCGATATATTCCATGTATAGGTCAACCACCATTCATCAAAATAATTTTAATCTAGTTCTTAAAGTTGTAGGTCTATAGTTCTATATCCAAGACATCACCTTAGTCTATCACACTCATTCGTAATTGTGCGACTTATTGATTTCTAAAAGTCTATGCAAATAAAAGATCTTACCAGATACTCCAGCCAAACAAAGTATATAAGGGGCGTACATCCTTTATATTACCTGAAACTATAACAAAATGACATTAGACAAATAAGCACTCATGCAGGAAGAGGCACATTATAAATGAAGTTTTTCATGTACATATGACAAATAAGCACTCAAGCAGGAAGAGGCATATAAATCGAATAATTTAAATAACAATCTATTCTTGGTTAGTGCTAATTTAATTAGAGACTGTATCTCTTGTACATTTTTCTCTCATCATTGTTAGACACTCCTTAGGTCTCACCGAATCACACGTATGAGATATTGATAATACACATAGAGCGAGGTCCTTAATTTTATTCCAAATTACTGAATTTCATAAGGCATTACTTTACTTTTTGGTTGAGGCTTTTTATTTCAATGATAAAACAATTACGTACAATGTCTTTATTTGCATTATTTTGATGAGTAAATACTGGAAAAAGAGGTCATTGATGCTGAAATACGTATGTCAAACTTGAGAAATATCTCTTGAGGAGAAAATGAACCCAAAAATGGGCAACTTGAGCAATCAAAGCTACCCCTCTTCCACGGCTGACTATGAACAATTGACAGCTAATCATTTCTACTTTACTAAGCACTGCTCATTTTTTGGTGATAAGTATCAGTTTGCTTTTCAAGAAGTGTAAACAAAAAGGGAACAAAAATTTAAATGATGTGCAAGTTAAAGGAAGAGTTAGTTGAATTTTAGGCGAAGATCTTTTATTTTTCCAAAGAAGCTGTAAAACAAAGGCAGACCACAAAGAGAAAAATAGATCAATTAAAATCAAAATTAATAAAATACCTTGAACACTAATATGAAAATTTTTGTAACCGCAAAACAATTCCTATAATTTTTACCGAAAATAAGATGTCATTCCATACCTCTCAGTATGAGCTACTCGCAGATCTCGATAAGGCACCTCGCCATCAACATTATCATAGATCACCAAACAGAAAAACATAACAATCTGAAAGAGTGAAGAACATAGAGAATAAACTCAGTAAGAACTCACCAAAATATATAATTCCAATGCTTAGAGTGTGAGGAAGAATGACTAGTCCACAAATTTCACATATTAGACGACATGATTCTTGCTATTCTTTCTTTGCTAATGTAAATAGTAAGTATTGTAAGAGGCTTGAAAGATGTGGATGTTAACCATCTTCATCCTGCTTAATATAACCTTTGTGTTGAAACAAATTATTTTAATTGTTTGTCATATTTATATATGTATGGATAACATCATACAGCTTAGCCAAAAAAAATTATACTGCTTATAAAATGCATATAAACTACATTTGAAAAATATTATCTCCATCACATAAATTAGTTGTAGCTAGATTTCGTTCAAAGATTTAGCATAATAACAGGGACACATACATTAAAAATTTTAAACTACTACAAATAAGAGAAGTTCAAAAAGATCCCACCTTGCTAAGGAAAGAAGAAGCTACAATGAACAACGAACTTAGCAAATACGATGACAAAATAATTCTACTCTGCTTAGGAAAAAAGGAAATTTCCATGCCCAGGAACCTGCGATCAACAAATTGAAGAAAATACAATATTTCAATTACCAAAAATAAAGGCAAAATAATTTTGAAATAAGAACCTGTAAATATGGGAAGACGGAAGGAGGAGGAGAGCAAAAGGACCTGCAATGGTGGGAACAACAAACCAAATTTAAATTTAAAGCATGCAGCATATAGAGATTCACAATTTTATAATGAAAAATCAAGAATATAAAAAAGATAAAAACTCATCTTTATTGAAAAATCGAAGAAAAGCCCTTTCGTTAGGATATTAATAATATATACCCATTAAATTTAGGATAACCATTTACATGAATGTAATCACATAAATCTTTATCTTGTTGAGATTTAGAATCCGTGGTAACTCAAAATTTTAAAAAAATAATAGTAAATACCCAAATGTCCCAAGGTAATTGAAGATACTAAAAAATGGAGAAAAACAAATGCCAACTCCAAAAGAAAACAGAGGCATAAAATTAGTATACAACAAATTTCCAAAATTAGCAGTATGAGACCAAAATTTCCAACGAAAGCTCGATCACTTCAACTTTGCTGATCTACCTTCATTTCGACAGCTTTACCTAATCAATTTCCACATTAAAGACTTACAATAGTGAAATAGTCATATATACATGCATGTGCAAATGAATACACAAAGTTAAAATGAACAGACGATTTAATTTTAAAATTCTTCCTAATTTCACTGTCCACTTTTTTTTCCTTTCTGTACAGCAATCTTATGAAGCAGCAAAATTGAAACAAAAGTCAAGCCAATTGAATAAAAATCGACGAAAAGAGAGCTAAAACCAGAAAGGAGAAAAAGCAAATCGAATATTAAGTGTACAGAGAAAAAACTTTAGGATGAATAAATGGAAGAAGGAGAAGAAGGTGGAATTGTACAGAACTATTCCTTGGAGATTTAATTGAGCGAGTTTTCCAAGGGATGGAGAATATGAAGAGATTCTAGGGTTTGTAGAAAAAGTGAACAAGGATATTGGAGGGAAACACGTGTTTGCATATACAATATACAAGTTATTTAGGGAAGAATGTAAAATTACCAATTTAGCCATGTCTGTACAACTTTTTGGTACAGTTCACATGACTTTTGGTACCCCACTTTACTGCGGTGTTCGTCCTTAATATGAAGACAGGTGGTTTGATAAAGTAAGAATGAAGTACACGTGTTAATCCTCAATGAGATACACTCCACTTCTAAATAATAAAAAATCAATAAAGCACATAATACAATAGTTGGTGCATGTGTTCGTCCCCTCTAAAGTGTCACTTCTAATAAGGAGTAATGATACAACCCAAGGAGAAGCTGAAACAGAGCAATAATCACACATACATGATACGATTCAAATTTGAACTTCGAAAAGAGATTGTTACCTGAACTGTATTTGCGCTTTCTGCGTGTTTGGAAATTTCAACAATGGCAAAGCGCAAAATTTATTAATTTCCTGTAAATAAATAGACAAAATAAAGAAAGAATCAAAGAAATTAAGAACGTTTGATAGTATTTTCTCTACAATTTCAAGAGCTTCAGAAAGAATAATGTAGAATGAAATGGAGAAAGTGGGAATGAGTTAACTATTGGAAAAAAACTGCACTAAGCAATAACAGGTGGCTTATGAAAGAAGTACCAATTTATGCCGTGAAATTACAAAAATGCCCTTACTTGTCTATTTGTTGAAATTGCACGGTACAACTTTTGCAGCCAACGGTACAACTTTTGCAGCCATGTTGGTCCTTCACAACTCTTGCAGCCAAGGGTACAACTTTTGCAGCCATGTTGGTCCTTCACAACTCTCCCTTCTATATAAGGGTAATATATATTACATGATGATATTTTTAATTTTAACATTTTATCTGATATTTTTAAGCATTATATAAGAAAATCATTTAATGTGAATAATATTTGAAAATAAGTATTTTAAATATACTTTTTAATTCAAAAAATAAAAATCATCACGATTGGTTATAAATGTATGTACTTTCACACTGTTTTTGAAGGGATAAATATACTTTCACACTTTGTTCGGAGGGTTGTTATTTATACAATATTAAAATATTATGTTTATTTTTATTGTTAATTAAATATATCATATTGTTTAAGTTTAAAAGTTTTATTATTTATTTTTGAAATCCCTGGATATCCATAACTTCTGTCATAAACTTCTATTCTTTGGATAAAAGCTATATTCTATAATAAATACTTTGTGGTAGTATGAGATGTAAATAGCTCACTAATACATACGATGTTAATCGTATTTGACAATCGCATGCGATGAGTTCAATGACTAAATAGCAGATCGGGACTGGATTAGATCTCAGCCTTCTATATGGAAGACTCACCCCCAATCAATCAACCATGTTGTTGCGTACATTCAAAATATTAATGTGTGATATTATGTAACCAAAACATTATATATTCGTATAAACAATATACCTATAGCTATAATTGGCCACGGCGATGACCAGTTCTTTCTTTACTTCTTCATACTACATATTTAAATCGTCCCCATTTCTCTCTCTCAAAGCTCCATTAGAATCAGCTAGCAGCGCCGCCCTAACATCCCTATTTTTTACGGCGGCGTCTACAATTCCGGCAGACCATTACGACGACGTTTACTAGTTTCCTTCATTCTAAATGGGCCAATCTTCCTCAGCTCACGGCTTCTCCCCCACCGATTCCAAGTATCCCCACCACCGTTGTTCCGGCACCGGCCATTCCCAATCGGAATTTTTCTACCCTACACTTTCCGAAGAAGACGATTTCCCCATTTCACAACCCTGTGAAAACCGAGATTACACTGATGCTCTTCCTGACGAATGTTTAGCCCTAATTTTCCAGTCCTTAAGCTCTGGTGATCGGAAAAGATCTTCCCTTGTCTGCCGGAGATGGCTTCTGGTTGAAGGGGTTAGCCGTCACTGACTTTCTCTCAACGTAAAAGCTGAAATCATTCCGAATATACCCACCATCTTCTCTCGTTTCGATTCCGTCACCAAACTCGCTCTCCGATGTGACCGAAGATCGGTGAGCATCAACGATGAAGCTTTGATCCTCATCTCCCACCGGTGCGTTAACCTAACGCGCCTAAAGCTTCGTGGTTGCCGAGATATCACCGATTTGGGAATGGCTTGTTTGGCAAAGAATTGTGAGAAATTGAAGAAATTCTCTTGTGGGTCTTGTATGTTTGGAGCTAAAGGTATGAATGCTTTGCTTATTAACAACATTTCACTCGAAGAACTCTCTGTTAAACGTTTACGGTGTATGAATCATACTGTATCTGTTGAACCGATTAGCATTGGATCTAATGTTGCTTGTTCGCTTAGATCTATATGTTTGAAAGAGCTTTATAATGGACAATGTTTTGGACCTTTGATCATGGGATCGAAGAATTTGAAGACGTTGAAATTGTTGCGATGTTTGGGTGATTGGGATAGAGTCTTGGAGACGATTGCAAGTAGGGAGAATCATTTAGTTGAGATTCATTTAGAGAGGGTTCAAGTGAGTGACATTGGACTCAGGGCGATATCCAAGTTTTCAGACTTGGAGATTCTTCATTTGGTGAAAGCTCCTGAATGTACAGATGCTGGAGTTGTTGATGTGGCTAGACATTGTAAGTTGTTGAGGAAGGTTCACATTGATGGATGGAGGACGAATCGAATAGGTGATGTTGGTTTGGGTGCCATCGGCGAATATAGTGTAAACCTTAAGGAATTGGTAATTATGGGTTTGAATCCTACGGTGACTAGTTGATTAGCCATTGCTTCTAATTGTCAAAAGTTAGAAAGATTAGCACTTTGTGGTAGCGAGAGTATTGGGGATGCTGAAGTAACTTGTATTGCTACAAAATGTATGGCTTTGAAGAAGCTTTGTATCAAGGGATGTGAGGTAACAGATGAAGGGATTGTGTCTTTCGCGTGAGGATGTCCTAATTTGGTGAAAATTAAGGTTAAGAAGTGCAAGAACGTAACTGGTGAAGTTGCAGATTTGTTGAGATCAAGAAGGGGATCTTTGACGGTGAATCTTGATGTTGGGGAAGTTGATATGGAGGTTGTGGATGGTAGCGCTAGTGATGGTGGAGCATTAGAAGAAGGCATAGAGTTTCCGCCGATTGCAAGAACTGTTCCCATCCTTGGTGCTGGTGGTGTCGTTGATATTGATACCCCATCGACCAGTAATTTTGGTCGATCACCAGCATCTACTTCAAGGATTGGCTTTCTTGGAGGAAGGGGCTTCGTTGCTTGCACTTTTCGTAGGTGGTCAAATGGTAACACCAATGAGAACTTATGAAAATTGTGAACACAAGTTAGATCAGAGAAAACACTCTGTTCAACTTCATTTTTAATTGAATCAATAGAAAAGTGTGGATGTGCGACTTATCTCTCCTTCATTTGTGTGTTTGATATTTGCTTTTTGAAAATTTGATATGTAACCATAGATGTATTTAGAATCTTAGAAGTCACTTCTTGGATGATGAAATCTATCCCTGCTCTATTGACAATTGCATTATAGAGCGCTGTCTTGAACCATGTATACTGTTGCTTCTGGTATGTGAATCAAATAGATATTGTTCCATCGACTAAATGTCATCAAGGACAGTGATCATTATGCATGTTCATTGTCATTTTGCTACAAGAATGGAGTAATACATGTCAAAGCACCTTTCTATATTACCAGGAATGCACATATTACCTCGACTCCTAGACCCTCCTCTTCCCTCTTTTTTATTTTTCCGAGAAAAGATCGATCTCCAAGATTCCCCTCTCCTAAAAGTTGAATTCTGCAACTTGAAGAAATGAAACAAAAAAGAAGAAAGAGAACAAGTCCTCAAGATTTCTCCTTTTGTAGCCTGGGTATTCATTATGTTGTTACCTTGTAGTCTTTGCAATTGATTTATATTTTATTTAAGAAAAGGTAAAGAATCTGATGCTCTGGAGATTGAATGGTCCAACAATGTTACTGTATAGCAAAGCGAACTTTGTTTATTGGAACCTTTGTTACTTCTGCCCTAAATCCCATCATGCATTTGACAAAGATATGGCTTTGCTTGAAATATTTATCAGAATATGTCATTTGGAGAAGGGCAAAGAAGCACTCATGCTGGGCTTTGATTACTCTGTTATGGTTCAGGGAGGAATGATAATCTCTTTAATGATAAAAGACTACTCAGCAAGCCACATGATATCAATGTTTGGCTAGGGTGTCTACTTCCAAGTTGCTTAGAACCCAATTACAGCTTAAATGGATACCCCCTAAACCAAATTATTATAATCTCTATACCGATGGGGCCTTTACAAACACATCGGATAGTGGAGGCATATGAGGGGTTTTAGGAACTCAGATGATCGGTCATTGGATACTAGGCAACTGTACGCATATTCCTTATACTATAATTAGGGTCGTCATGGTTATGGTTAAAAAACCGAATCAAACTGATTAAAAAAATCGATATTGTCACGCTCTGAGGCTACGCCCTGGACGTGGCCGGCACTTGAGAACCATTTTTGGTCCC
This sequence comes from Solanum stenotomum, assembly GCF_019186545.1. NCBI lineage: Eukaryota > Viridiplantae > Streptophyta > Magnoliopsida > Solanales > Solanaceae > Solanum > Solanum stenotomum. The sequence goes on from NW_026037156.1 coordinate 92,806, forward strand.
CAAGTGAACCCTTGGTCCGGCTGACTACTTAGTGGAAGACTTCTTTAAAAAGTTTTACTATGTTTAGCTTGGTCATGCATACCATGTTTTGTATTGTGTCCTCTTATGATCCATGTTTCATATTTTATAGCATATCCCTCGTACTTAGTACACTCCATGTACTAATGCATACTTGTGCCTACATTGTTTAACTAATGTAGGGTCTGACGATCTTCCACCTCCTGCTCGTGGCTAGTGGCTTGACCATTTGAAATTTAAGACTTTGCTAGTCTTCGTGTTCTGAGGACCATGTCACATTCACTTTGCTTTCATGTCTTTAGTTTTCGGATATTGTATGTGGTGTATGTGTTATGTCCCAACCACTTCTTTGAGATATTAAAATGACTTGTCGAGACTATGATTAGACTTCCACTTTATGTCAAAACTCTTTTATAATATGAGACGTTTTTCTTAAATTCCCGTATTTTCTACTATGTTGTGTTGTATGTATATCAAGTGGCTTGTTTAGAGCCTCTCGGGGTCTTATACGCCATGTCACATCTAGGGTGTACTTTGGGCTATGAAAAACTTGGTATTCAGAGAACAAGGTTTTAGAAAAGGTCCTAAGATGTTTGACAAGCCGTGTTGAGTAGAGTTTTGTTCATAAGTATGAAGCGCACCACATTTATGAATATGAGGTGATGCTTATCGTGACCAATGACACTAACCTACGGTATGAGTGTCTACGATCATCGATAGTATAGTAACCCAACTAAAGGTTGGGGTCGTGTCCCAAGGCAATGGTTTTGAGAATTGATAGAAAAATAAAATTTAGCTCTAACTAGTCGTAGTTAAAGACATTAACGAACAAAAATATGGTAAATAAAGGGGGTGACACGAAAGTGTCAAATATCGATTTTGGGGTTTTGTTACAAGTAGTAAAAGCAGCAAAAATTAACAAGAAAATCAAAGTATGGGGAAATGTTCTTGGAGTGTGACCGCAATACAAGTTGAGATAAATAGTTGGGTACATGCTTTTGACAAGAAATTTGTAAGATAATAGTGACTAGGCTAAGCTTTAAATGAAAATAAGTTCCCTCTCGGGCAACTTACCCCGTTTCAAATGCGTTCTTCTCGGACACCCATTTGCCACATGAGGACCAGTCTACGCCTTACCCCACTCACTCTCTCGAGCTGAGTGTTAGGCTATGGGACTAGAGCTCACCCTCTCGGGCTAAACCTCATGTCGACCAACTCCTTAGGCCATCAGTCTAGTGGTCTTGGTTTCGCGACCTCCCTCTCGGGCAAGCCAAAAACACATGAGTGGCTTTGTATTTGCAACTACAAACCCTTTAGATTAAACGACAACCACTAGGTGAAATCACCATTAAACTACATCTAACCTATCAGCAAGCGAGACCCAACAATAATATCAACACATCTTTGCTAAATCACACCCCAAGAATGGGGGTTTTTAGCCACACATCAAGAAATAACAAAATACACCTAAAATGATAGTAAAATCAAATGGGTATAAGAAATTAAACCTTAATTTAAGCAAGAGAAGAAGAATCGAAAAGACTCACTTCCAACTTGGGGAAGATGAACTCCTTTCTTCAAATTCCCAAAAACCCTCTCCAAACTTGAGAGAAAATATCTAAAAAGTATTATTCTATTCTGGAAATTAAAATAAATGTTTGACTTTTAAAAATAATAATAAGTTCAGTATTTATAAATTTCAAAAAATAGCGCTGGCAGATCTTTCGGTGAAGTTAGTCAATGTCGCCGAAGTTGCCGAATGACTTCGGCGATTCGCCCTTCGTCTGTCTCATCGCCGTTTTGTGCTTGCCTTCAACACCTTCACATTTTGGACCATTGGGCGGTATAGTACTGCTTCGCGGAACTATTCGGCGAAGCACCGACTGCTCCTTTCATCGCCTTTTTTATCCTTCTCCTTCAAGGCTTCGCGTACTGGAATAAAGGGCAGAGTAAATCCCTTCGGCGAATCGCCAAGTGTGCTTGGCGATGTTCGGGCTTCAGCTTCGTCGTTCTTTTCAGCCTTTTTGTTCCTTTTTGCGCCTAATTGTCCATGTTTTCATTAAAACTTAAAATACCTGAAACTTAAGAGTTTTCACTAGATATTTAGACAAAATAAGCATTCGAGGACACTATTCTTATCAAAATAAAGCCCTAAATGAGTCCAATTTGTAGACTCATCAACACCCCCAACTTAAACTTTTGCTTGTCCTCTAGCAAACTCAAGTTTAGCCATTCAAAAAGGGTGTCTCAAACAGTGCTACACAAGACTCAATCATGAACATACACAACAAGATTCAAATTACTTATGCAAAGATCAACTGTGCACTCAAAGATTCAAGTTGTCACACACCATTACCAGAGATTCTCATGCTTGCAATACTTGCTACTTGTGCGAGTTCAAACTCGAAAAAAAGTATCTAAATGCCCTCACAGGAAGAATGATTCCATATTCACACACAGAGGTTAATCAATTCAAGATCAGGAATTAGATGCAACGCTCACACTCAAAAAGAGAAACACAATGCATGCTTTTACCCATAGGTTTGCCCTTATTTTCCAATCGATTTTTGATTTGGCTTACTCAAGATAAAAAAAGGTCTTTCTAAGGCTTGTAAAGGGGATGAGTGCAAATATATGGTCATTTAGGCTCAATGACTCTTTCCTCGTGGGATGTAGTGTTCTCAAGGCATTCCCTTCTCCTCTTTTATCAATTCTTTTTCTAATGCTTCTAGGTCACCTGTTTATTCATTTTCATGGATTGCTTGGAAACCCGATTTCCTTCGTACCTTATTCCATTTTTTTTAATTGAAGGGGTTTCCACTGTTCTGCAACACCATGGGCTAAGGGGGACTTTTCCTGCATTTCTTGACTTTTCCTTTTCCTTTTCACCACACCTCCAACTTAGTCTTTTGGCCTAAGTTGGCTATTCACTAAACCACAAATTAAGAGGGTTATAGGTAGTGGGTCAAGTGAGGTCTAGGGTTCATCAAGTTTCTTCCAAAGAAAGGTAAGGCTCAAAGGGTGTTCAAAAGAGTTTCACACACTCACGGGTAGGCCACAAAAGAGGTATATGTCAAATTTGGCTCACACTCTTTAAAGTTGCCTAAGATCATATCAAGAGGACACCTTTCTAAATCAATCAAACTAACAAGGCAAATTCTAGGTTTATTCATGCATTTTTCAAAGCAAGCTAATCACACAAAGCATCGACACTTAAGTTAAGCAAGACTACACACTTTCGCTAGTGTACAATAGTCATAACAAGAGAATCAATTTGATAAATGACTAGTCACAATGAGATGCAAAAAGTTCACATATTGTCTATGCAACTTCATTTGGCCTCATCGTAGCGATACATTCATGTTCGTTCAATTTAGAGCACTATTCAAGTCGTCGGTATTGATCAAAACCGAGACCTAAATTTTTGCAAAAGAACAACCACATTCAACTCACGTAGAGTGGCAAAAATGTGCAAAAAATTCAAAAAATTTTGGAGGTCAAAATCATTTTGCAATTAAAAGTAAACGGAGCCACAAACTCAAACAATCGCAAAAGCAGTTTTTAAAACACAATTGAAACAAATAACCCAATGGTACACCAAAACACAAGTATTAACTAGAACACAAAAGGTGTAGGCCTCACCCCACCACAAATAAAAAATAGTTTGTCCTCAAATGCAAGTAATACAGAATCCATAAGGCAAAGTAAAGAAAGACAAAGGGGGGGGGGAGGGGTAAAAAGGTGATCCTGGCCAATCTGTTGCTCCATCTATCTGGGCATCAGTATCCGGAATGACCACCAGAAGAACCAGTTCCACTAGATCCCGCAACAGGATACTGTGCTAAAGAAACTTGCACAACAACATTTATCATGATTTCTTCAGTCTCGGCTATGTCGTCCGCTGTAACTTCCTCAAAACATTTGTTTGTCAGTTTCTGCCTTTGGTTCAGGATCGGCTATATGCTCTCTTCCATCTCCATGCCCTGTGGTGATCAGAAGTGCTTCGGGCATATTTGGAGTATCTACTGTTCCGAAGACCATGGATACCTCAGTGGACTTCATGTTGTCTATATCATTTCATAGTTCAGCAATGGCAGCTTTTAAAGTTGTCACCTCCTCTGTGGACCCTTGGTTATGCTCGCACACCGTTATTCTTGCCGTTAGGGCATTAAGGGTAGTGCTCAAAGGTGTCACAACATCAGTCAAGGCAATCCGAATCATGTCTGGAGGCCTCTAGGTTCGCAGCTCGATGATTAGAAAAACAGAGCCAGTTATCCCATCCGGAGTAGAGACGCCCGGGTGAGTGAAAGTCAGAATTCAACATCAATAATTATGGGTTTTGGTGATCGTGCAGCAATAGAAGAACCTAGAGGATCAGCGTGAATAACAGTGGTAATGTATATACCTGAATGTCCAATGGTCGGAGTAGACATGTGTTTCTTTGCAGGTGATGATTCTGTGTTTACTATCTTCATTTATGCTGCATTTTTCTTTTCTACCTTATCCTTAAGATACTTGGCTTTGATCCTTCATATATCAGTAGAGGCTGTGGGCATCACTTCTATGTCCTTCCTGATATCCCGAGGCACCTGGGCTCGTTTGCACAATTCTGTGATCAAGACTGGAAATAGAAGTGAGGTTCGGCTGTCTTGCATGCATGAGTATCTCTAAAGCAATGATTGTACCCAAGTTTATCTGAGTCGCCTCTATGATGCAACCCAGGCAGGCTTCCTTGGCAAGGCGAAAGATCGACTCATTTTGGGATGGCATAATTGTGCTGCTGATAAAACCAAACCAGAACCTTGCGACTATGTTTAGTTCTTTCTTTTCAATCGAAACTCCATCCGCCGCCCACTATGGAGTTTCATCTGCAATTAGTGGGGTTAACCACTCTTTCATATTTTCTAGCTTCTTTGTTCTAATCAGATACTGGCAGTGATCCCCAATATTTGTGGGCAAGCCCAAGACTGCGTTGATTTCCTCATTGTCACACTTCACTCACCTGCCTCTGACAACCACATAGCTAACTTCTCTGAAGGATGCTGCTAGTTGCTTTTGCTGGGGTATTATTGCACTATATGCACTGTAGAACTCTCTTACCCAATTTCGAATATAAGGGCCACAGGGTTTAGTGAAGATTTGAAACTTATGGTATCTCAGACACTCCATTATCTCTGGGTATTTATCTATAACCCCATCTATGGACAAACACTTCTCTTCTAGAATTGTCCTCAACCCCTCAGCCTTTTCTCGATTTGATTTCGACTGAGGGTCTTGTACAAGAGGTGTTAATACCAGTGTCATCGCTAGAATTGGAGGTGCAGTAATTGTAGGCTGGGGAGTCCTGGCCCTGGGTGAATCATTCCGCCTCTTAACTCACCGCTCAGCCCTGTCTGATAATTCAAAGGCCTTGTGTTTGCCTTTCCTTTTCTCGCAAGTCTTGGAAATTTTAGCAACTTTGCTTCTGAATGTATCTGCCTCCTTGCTCATTGTAATCCCTTTTATTCTATCTTGGGGTGGCTTGCTTCTTTCTGCAACTTTAGATTTAGCCATTTCTGCAAAGAATTCGAAAGAAGCCAGAACAACTAGATCAAGTTTTAGAGAGACACAATTTCAGCAGGATTTACCGAATAGCTTGGCGAATCGCCGAAGGGTTCGACGAGTTCGCCTTAGCGCTTAGAATAATCCAAATTCATCAGAAAGGCTTATCACACGACATTGGATAAAATTGCTTGAAATGAGAGCATCTATACCAAAATTAATTGTAGGGTTTGGAGAGCCAACCTTTTAGGCAGATTAGATCAAGACTGTAATGCTAAGCAGCAGGTTATTACAAATCCAAGCACTACTCAAACAGCTAAAATACTTACGATTTACAAAAATTATGGAAATACTAAGTAGGTGTGATTTTCGTGAGAATCGATAGTGAGGGTTATGAAAAAAAGATTTTTTTTTAAAAGTTAAGGCCCGTGGTTTTATAAAGCCCATCCATATCTAACCCGATCGGCAACATTATTTGGATTTGCTTAGCTACTCGGCGATCCGCCGAGTGCTCATCTACCTCANTTCCCTCTCGGGCAACTTACCCCGTTTCAAATGCGTTCCTCTCGGACACCCATTGACCTATGAAGACCAGCCTACGCCTTACCCCACTCACTCGCTCGAGCTGAAGGATATGGGACTAGGGCTCACCCTCTTGGGCTGAACCTCATGTCGACCCACTCCTTAGGCCATCAGTCTAGTGGTCATGGTTTCACGACCTCCCTCTCGGGCAAGCCGAAAACACATGAATGACTTTGTATTTGCAACTACAAATCCTTTAGATTCAACGATAACCACTAGGTGAAATCACCATTAAACTACATCTAACCTATCAGCAAGCGAGACCCAAAATAATATCAACACATATTTGCTAAATCACACCCCAAGAATGGGGGTTTTTAGCCACACATCAAGAAATAACAAAATACACCTAAAATGATAGTAAAATCAAATGGGTATAAGAAATTAAACCTTAATTTAAGCAAAAGAAGAAGAATAAAGAAGATTCACTTCCAACTTGGGGAAGATGAACTCCTTTCTTCAAATTCCCAAAAATCCTCTCCAAACTTGAGAGAAAATATCTAAAAATTACTATTCTATTATGAAAATTAAAGTAAATGTTCGACTCTTAAAAATAATAATAAGTTCAGTATTTATAGATTTCAGAAAATAGCGTTGGCGGATCTTTCGGTGAAGTTAGTCAATGTCGCCGAAGTTGCCAAATGACTTCGGCGATTTGCCCTTCGTCTGTCTCATCGCTGTTTTGTGCTTACCTTCAACACCTTCACGTTCTGGACCATTGGGCGGTATAGTACTGTTTCGCGGAACTATTCGGCGAAGCACCGACTGCTCCTTTCATCGCCTTTTTGATCTTTCTCCTTCATGGCTTCGCGTACTGGAACAAAGGGCGGAGTAAATCCCTTCGGCGAATCGCCAAGTGTGCTTGGCGATGTTCGGGCTTCAGCTTTATCGTTCTTTTCAACCTTTTTGTTCCTTTTTGCACCTAAGTGTCCATTCTTTCACTAAAACCTCAAATACCTGAAACTTAAGAGTTTTCATCAGATATTTAGACAAAATAAGCATTCGAGGACACTATTCTTATCAAAATAAAGCCCTAAATGAGTCCAATTTGTGGACTCATCAACACCCCCAACTTAAACTTTTGCTTGTCCTCAAGCAAACTCAAGTTCAGCCGTTCAAAAAAGGTGTCTCAAACAGTGCTACACAAGACTCAATCATGAACATACATAACAAGATTCAAATTACTTATGCAAAGATCAACTGTGCACTCAAAGATTCAAGTTGTCACACACCATTATCATAGATTCTCATGCTCGCAATACTTGCTACTTGTGCTAGTTCAAGCTCGACAAAAAGTATCTAAATGCCCTCACATGAAGAATGATTCCATATTCACACACAGAGGTTAATCAATTCAAGATCAGGAATTAGATGCAACGCTCACACTCAAAAATAGGAACACAATGCATGCTTTTACCCATAGGTTTGCCCTTATTTTCCAATCGACTTTTGATTCGGCTTACTCAAGATAAAAAAGGTCTTTCTAAGTCTTGTAATGGGGATAAGTGCA
>NW_026037157.1:0-390 GCF_019186545.1 Solanum stenotomum
TCCTGGTTGTATTTGATCTCTTCTTCCAGTCAAAAACCCATAAATCATAGTAGTCATCGGCTCCTGCAAAGTCGTTCATTCTGACCCCTACAAAGTAAATTCTTATGGCCTTTCTTAGCTTGTCAAAGATCAAGGTTTTCTGGGTGGACGGTGGTCCATATAAGAGTAGCTGTTTTGTCTTTAAGGGCCTTTTGTAAATGAGGTTGCAGGCAATCCAGTCTATTAGTGGGTACTTCTCTTTTATTTCTTCTGGCTCATATTCCTGGATTCCCCTTTTCTCGACTTCTCTTTGGTCGAGATATCTCTGTATNCGCTTTCTTTGCTTTCTTTTAGAATCTTAAGGTCCTGGAATATTTTTTTTACTTTCTCCTATGAGGAAAGTTACTCTTT
>NW_026037158.1:0-672 GCF_019186545.1 Solanum stenotomum
TTGTTGCAAATGGAGCATGTGCATAAGATGGAGAGAGTTCGAAGGAGAACTTTTGTAATATCATTGCTATTCCAATTTTTGCTTCCATCATTGCAAAGTTTTGTCCGATGCAAACTCGAGGTCCCCCGGTAAATGGAATAAACGAGATGCGTCCTTTTGTTGCCTTTGACACTCCTTCACTGAATCTTTCTGGTTTGAATTCCTTCGCGTCTTCACCCCATAATTCCTTGTCATAATGAATTAATATTGCGGGTATAACAAGTAGAACTCCAGCTGGTAGACTCAGCTCCCCTAATTTGACTTTATGTTTGTTCCTTCTACGATATGTTGGTACTGGGGGAATAGCCTTAACGTCTCGTGCAAGATCATTGTCACCTATATATGGAAAGAAACATGTATTGGATAAGTTGGAAGTAGAATTAGTTCATTTCTTACAAAATCTAGATGTCATGCCTTCCTAATATATTTTAATCTCCTAGTAATTGCCCCTTTGAGACTGAAATAGGACGATAGAAAATGTGTTCAATCTGCTCTCAGTTGGAACAATTTGGCATTAATGATGGGCAAGACGATTGAACAGCTACTTATTTTATCTTGGTTTTACAGTGTTGTTCATCTTTGAAAGTTGATCTATGCAGTGATCATGGGCTATTTTAAGTTGTCATACATAAC
>NW_026037159.1:0-683 GCF_019186545.1 Solanum stenotomum
TCTTAGATATATACATATATATATATATTTGTGACATTTCTTAGAAGTTAGGATTACTATTTGTATAATTTTTAAAATATTTGAATTCTTTTGTCATACTAAATACAACATGTTTTATTATAATTACATTTAATATATTAATCAATATGTTGTACGAATGAAAAGAAAATTATCATTTCACAAAAACAAAGGTTAAAATCTAATTTATTATGATTAAGGAAAGATAAAATTATTATTCCAATATCCATAAGCATATATAATACATTAAAAATTAATTGAAAAGCTGTAATTGGAAAAGGAATCACCATTTAAGAAATCATTATTTTTAATTTTTTGGATCATTTCTTCATGTAAAAGTTTCTATCCATACGTAACAATAAAGTTAAAATAGAAAATGTAGTGACACCATTCTTACTAATAGATAGTTACTTATTTTTATATTTTTTTTTTGACAATTTTGGTTATATTTTCTTTAAAATAATTATTGCCTCGAATTTTTTTTAAGCTTTATTTTTAATTTTAAAAGATTGGAAATTTAATGTTAAAAATTTTAATAATAGAAAAAATGATTTATTTAACTTTTATCATCATCAATACTACTAATTTTTTTGAAGTTTTTTCTTAATCTTCATCTTATCATTAATGTTATTTATATATTTTTGTTTAATCACTTATTTTTTCTT
>NW_026037160.1:0-627 GCF_019186545.1 Solanum stenotomum
GGTTTAGTATCTTGGGTATTAGGATTTTTCAAGGATTTTAGGGGTTCCCAAAGGTGTTTCTTTTTTTAAGAGTATTTAAGGTTTCAGAGGGTTTAGGGTATTATGCTTTATTAGGTATAAGAATTCTTAGGGTTTATGGTTTAGGGCTTAAGTTTTTGTAGAATTTTTTTAGGTTTAGGGTTCTAAACGTTTTTTCAAGATTTTAAGATTTTTTTTACAGTTTAGGGGTTCTTAGGGGTTAAGATTTCTTTGGTTTTAGGGTTTAGCATTTCTTTTAAATGAATTTTAGGGTAAATTATGGTTTAGGGCTTTGTGTTTCTAAGATTTTTTAGGTTTACGATTTTTAAGGGGGTTCTAAAAGGGTTTTTTTTTTTTAGACTGTGTTGGGATTATGGTTAAGTATCTTGGGAATTAGGATTTATAAGGGTTTAAGGTTTAGTGTTTCCTAGTGTTTACACTTTAGTGTTTCTGCGAGTTTTTTAGCGTATGTTCTATTTCTTGGTTTAGGGCTTAAGGTTTTAGGTTTAAAGATTATGATTGAGTTTTTTTCAGGTTTATAAGTGCTTCTGATTTTCTTAAGGGTCTTTTTAGGTTTAGGATTTTGTAAAGTTTTAAGGGTTTTTTTTA
>NW_026037161.1:0-305 GCF_019186545.1 Solanum stenotomum
GGTCATGCAACACTTTATATGGGAAATTTCCATTAGGCTCTAATGCAATCTCACGTATGGAATGAACATATACACAAGCTTAGTTTGTCATCAACACATCTCTGGATTTCCATACATCTCATAACTCAAGCTTTAAAGCATCGATTCATCAATTCTCCATAATTGGACATTTTGTCAAACACCTTGAAGGCATGTAATGGAATCAAAGAGCATGGAAAATAGGGTAGTAATTATGCAGCCAAACCAGTGAACAACCTACAACAACACCTTTTTAATATCCACAATACCACATGAAAATCTCCACA
>NW_026037162.1:0-506 GCF_019186545.1 Solanum stenotomum
CTAACAAAGTCACAGACCCTTGTTGCTGTTGATCCACCATTTGCATTCACAGGAGCTTGAATCCGCTGATTGTTCTGGTTAGCGACACTCTGAGCCAACATCTGAATGGCATTCCTGAATTCAGCATTTGAGACTTCCTGATCTGGAACTGGAGGAGCTGCGTTAGCATTCCTGACATAAGCTCTACGAGGAGAAATGATCACTGAAACGTAGAACGTCGAGTTAGAATGGAATTAGATCATACCTTACGCACAATAATAGTAACAAGAAAGTGAAGTTTTCCTAAAATCACTTTGTAGCCTCCCTCTCATTAGATGTGGTGCACTTCACACCCATGAAAAGGACTCTACTTAGTGCGGCTTTTCAGACATCCTAGGAAACTTAAACCTAATGCTCTGATACCAAGTTTGTCACGTCCCGAGCTACTCCCGAGACGTGGACACGGGACCTAGGACCACAAGTGATCCCAAGCTAAGCTTGCTGACATGATCATGAGCATACTAAAG
>NW_026037163.1:0-343 GCF_019186545.1 Solanum stenotomum
CAGAAAACTTTGCAGGTTTCTCAGCCGGTGCTAGGGCAGCAATTGAACGATTGTGTGAAACCGATGTTGTTGCAACACTTACTGTTCCAACGCATTTACTTGACTTGAATTAGTCATTTTTCTGTCACAAATGGCATACAATTTTAGTATGTGAAATACTAACAATGAAGAATAAATCCTTACACAGACTGTTTCTGATTTAACGAAAAAGTTGTTATGTTCTTTTAATCGTTAATCGAATGAATTTTTAAAATTCAAATAGAGTAGAAAGCCATAAAGGTTTTAATCTCCAGAAACCTCAAATAGAGAAACTATTAATTTCTTAAGATTGTTATCTCCTGTA
>NW_026037164.1:0-711 GCF_019186545.1 Solanum stenotomum
CTTGATGAAGAACCTTGTTAGGAAGTCTCATGCCTTGATTTTCCTCAGAATTTTTGCCTTGAAGTTTGAGAGAAGGGAAGAGGGAATTCAGAGATGGAAATCCAACTGATTAGGGTCTTTTAGGAGTTAAGTAATCCATTTGGGATTTTCTAGGGGTATAAGGACATAAATGACGCTTTTTAGTGATTTCTCATCGGCCAAAATGCGACTCATACCTTGCAAAACGCAACAATGTTTTGTTACAATTCATTGCACTGCGTTATACTAGTAAAATTATCATAACTTTTGCACAACTTAGATGGAAAAATGGTCGGTGGCGTTGAAAAGAAGACTCATAAATCTTTAATTGGATAGGCTACGAGTCACCTAAATCCTCATATACTAAGAGGTGTGATCGTTTGAAGCTGACTCAAGTAAAATCTTGATTCAAAACTCAATCGACTGTGCTAGAAGATTCTTATGACTTTAATTCATCTCCAAATATCTTCTCACACTAAAGAAGTGGCTAATAACATCTAAACACAATTAAGAATCACCTTCTTTGTTCTCTTCCAGCTTCTCCTCTTCATTTTCTTCTTCTTTTTTCTCTTCCTCTTCTGTTGTTCTTTCATTTTCTTTCCTTTTTCTGTGTTCTCTTCCAGGTTCTCCTTTTATTTTTCTTTCATCTTCTCCTCCTCTTGTTCTCTCTTTTTCTCTAGTTGTTATTTGTTC
>NW_026037165.1:0-616 GCF_019186545.1 Solanum stenotomum
AAATTGAAATGATGAGGAACCAATGTTTTTAACGTATATTAAAATAAAGAATATCCAAAAAGGTATAACCATGAACCTCATCTCTCTCATTTTAAGTGAAGACACCATTGTAGAAGGGATTTTAGAATAATGGGTTGATATATGGTAAACAAGTAGCTTTCGTAGTTAATGCCAAGTAGGAAAAATTAATTTTGTAAGCCACTTACAAATTGTTTTTAGTTGTCGTCATTTTTACACATGAGATCTAAAAATTATTTTTTAATTTTTTTTCTGTTCATTTTTGGAGAAGTGTGAGTACTTATCCCTCTAAAAAAAAATTTTTATATACTAAAGATCAACATGTTTTGTCGATACTTTTTCCCTTCTCCACATGACCGATCTATTTCGTAGGCTTATAATTCGAATAAGCATGTTCTCAAAAAGTTATTTTTTGGTCATATGTTCTCAAAAAAAGTAAAGAAGAAATACTAGGTACTAAAGAAATAAAGACGATATGCTAGTTCCTATAATGGTTGTCATTTCATTTTGAACTGTCAGCCCAAAAGATGATTATATAACTTTAAGTACTTCAATTTCAAAGTGTGGCAGTTGCCCATAAATTGCTTTAGTGCGCACT
>NW_026037166.1:0-870 GCF_019186545.1 Solanum stenotomum
ATCCATTTCGAACCATGAGCATATCTCATAGCACATGGCCAGTTATGTCAATGGTGTATAATTTACCTCCATGGATGTGCATGAAATCAGAATACCTTATGCTTTCTTTGCTTATACCTGGACCGCGATCACCTGGAAATGATATTGACATTTATCTACAACCATTAATAGAAGAGTTGAAGGAGTTGTGGGAGTTCGGGGTAGAAACATATGATGCTTCAAGAAATCAAACTTTTCAAATGCGAGCAGCTCTTTTGTGGACAATTAATGACTTTCCTGCATATGCAATGTTGTCCGGTTGGAGTACAAAAGGAAAGTTGGCTTTTCCTTGTTGTAATTATGGCACTAACTCATTCTATCTAAAACATAGTCGAAAAATTTGTTATATGAGCCATCGTGTTTTTCTACCTATGGATCATCCGTGGAGATCTGACAAAAAGTCTTTTAATGGAAAGACAGAATTCAGGTCTCCTCCTCCTTTATTGCAGGGAACAGATCTGCTTAATAGCCTACAGAATGTTGAAAATGTATTTGGAAAAGTGCAAAAGAAATCAAATAATAGCCCATGGAAGAAACGATCAATCTTTTTTGAATTGCCATACTGGCAACACAATTTATTGCGTCATAACCTTGATGTAATGCACATAGAGAAGAATATAGTCGATAGTATAATTGGAACACTTTTGGATATTTCTGGCAAGACGAAGGATCATCCAAATGCTCGTTATGACCTCAAAGAGATGGGCATTAGGAAGAGCCTTCAACCAAAAGATACAAAGGATGGTAGGAAAGTAAAGCTTCCAACAGCGTTCTTTTCAATGTCTAAGGGAGAAAAGTCTATATTTTGTGGTGTTCTCAAAAAGGCAAAGC
>NW_026037167.1:0-278 GCF_019186545.1 Solanum stenotomum
ACAACACGACTCGTCTGATTCAGAAGAAGTAACTTTAATAAATGAGATAGGATTAGAAAAATTAGACATCAAGGATTTTACATTTGTCAATCTACATTGTGATCACCAATTTTCAAAAGGGAAAGGTTTAGATAGCCAAAAATGTTTTAATTGTACAGGATATCCCAGTAAAGACAGAAGAGCTAAATGTACGAATTGCTATATAGAAGGATGCCTCATGTGCATCAATAAAATATTTAACATTAAAGTAATAGACCAGACCATAAGCATAAAAGAAA
>NW_026037168.1:0-202 GCF_019186545.1 Solanum stenotomum
TCAGGTAAACCAAGAATTGAGATTTAGTCTAACTTTGATACCACATAAAGAAATAGACACTGAGTCAACTCAACCCCAAAAACTAGCTCAGAGAATTGTCCAAAACTATATAACAACTAGAATAACAAAATTAAGAGATGTATCATGAGGTTATAACTTACCATACCATGGCTGCAGAGGGCAATGCCAACTTCAAGTTCAT
>NW_026037169.1:0-648 GCF_019186545.1 Solanum stenotomum
TTACGTAAAGAGAATAATAAACCCAGAATATTAACTTGAGTTGCAATGCCAAAATCTTCAAAACCAACTTGGAAAATCAATAGTTGCTATGGTTGCAAATTAATCTCCAAAGTTACAAAGCGAAAATAGAATAATAGTCTCTAACCCCCAAAAACGAGGTTTACATGTCCTATTTATAGAAAACAAATCCTAAATAAAAAAGGAAACAAATTAAGGAAAGTTTTGTTCAGGTACGCGTCTTCGATCCACGAGACTGACTTACGGACCGTCGATGGATCTATGGTCTGTAAGTCCCTTCCGTCACTCGAGACTTAGAAAATATTTTAGTATCCAAAAATCAGCTTCTCTGAAGCAAATGACGGACCAACAGCACGAATCGTAGATCGACCTACGGTCTGTCAATCCCTTCCGTAACTCTATACTTAGAATCTTCAAAAATCAGGTAGTGGAACCCTCGCAGTCTCACTCTACGGATCAATAGTACGGTCCGTAGATCAATCTACGGACCTTCAATGGGCATCGTGGTTCCACACTTGGTCAGATTTCCCTGATTTGTCCTCAACACCATGCCTGCTGATCTACGGTCATCACCTACGGACCGTGAATGGATCTACGGTTCTTAGATGACCTCCGTGGATGCCTTTTTCT
>NW_026037170.1:0-654 GCF_019186545.1 Solanum stenotomum
AAATCACCCAACACAATGTCTCTGCCCCCTTCTTCATTTAGAAGTTTGTGAAAGTATCTTTGCCATCTCTGCTTAATGGAGGTCTCATCCACCAATACTTTGTCTTCCTCATCCTTGATACACTTTACTTGGTCCAAGTCGCGCGCCTTCCTCTCTCTCGCTTTTGCGAGCCTATACAATTTCTTATCCACATCTTTGTCCCCCAGCTCGACATACAAGCGCTCGAAAGCTGCCGTCTTAGCCTTCGTAACTGCTAACTTAGCTTCTGTCTTCGCTGTCTTATAGACTTTCTTAAGCGACCGCTTCTCTTCCTCGTCTATGCACTCCACCAACTTTGTGTATGCGACCTTCTTCGCTTCCACTTTGCCTTGGACTTCCCCATTCCACCACCAATCTCCTTTACGACCTCTAAATTTACCCCTTGATACCCCTAACACCTTTGAAGCAACTTCCCTAATGCAACTAGCTGCTTTATTCCACATGGTGTCCGCATCCCCGCTACCACTCCAAGCCCCCATCCCACTCAACTTCTCACCCATCTCCCGAGAAAGGTCAAGAGTCAAGCCACCCCATTTAATCCTCGGTCGCTCATATACAATCTTCTTTCTCTTATCCCTCTTAATTTACAGGTCCATCACCAACAACTTGTGTTGG
>NW_026037171.1:0-223 GCF_019186545.1 Solanum stenotomum
CCCCTTTCTTGACCATGTAATCCACTGAAGACACACAAGTAGAACTCATACTAACAATGAATTTAATATACCTAAACACAAGAGATGCAAATGACATATTAAATGAACAAATGCTAGTAGGACTTATGATCATATATGGGGACCACATGTTCTCAGATATTTGTGCTGATGTTTAGAATGAGGAGGGGTATTTAGGATCTCGACCATCATCTATTTCCAAGTA
>NW_026037172.1:0-661 GCF_019186545.1 Solanum stenotomum
AGGATTTCTATGGTTTTTTAACGATTAAAGGGTTCTTAGATCTTTTGGGATTTATAGGTTTTTTAGGGTTTTGGGTTTTTAAAAGTTTGGGTTTTAAAAGTGTTTTAGGTTTTTTTGTAATTCTTAAAGTTTAGGGTTTCTTAGGGTTTAGCCTTAAGGTTTAGGCAGAAGGGTTTAGGGTTTCTTTGGGTATAAGGTCTAAGTATTTATTTAAGGGCTTTTAAGGTTTAGGGATTAAGATTTTGTTGAATTATTTAGGTTTAGGATTTTAAAAGGGGTTTTCAAGATTGTTATGATTTTTTACTGTTTAGGGGTTCGTACGACTTTGGGTTACTTTAGGTTTAGGGCTTAGGATTTTAAATTAAGAGTTTTTAGGGATTAGGGATTTTAAGGGTGTTTTTAGGTTTAGTGATTTTAAAGGTGTTTTTAGGCTTTAGGGTCTGTTGCTGTTTCATAAGTCTTAGGGTTTAGGGTTTCTTAGGGATTTCAGATTTCTTAGGTGTAGGCTTTTAAAGGTGTTGATCTAATATTCTTATGATATATCCACTCAAGGTTAGCTTGGGGTCACTCGTGATCCTAGGTCTCGTGTTACGTCAAGTTGGTAACCTCAGGGAGTGACAAAAACAATGTATAAATAAAAAGCCTCTAAAAGACTAGAGAT
>NW_026037173.1:0-713 GCF_019186545.1 Solanum stenotomum
CCCAAAGAAAGAAAGAAAAACATAAAAAATATAGATAGTAGATTAAAATGATTATCATCAATCTGTCGTCCACAAATTGATTACTCTCTCCTAAAGATGAAAATTATATCATACATAATTAATTAGAGAATGGCAAGGTTAAATACATAACCAACATTTAAATTATAGATTTATAGTAGCATATTTTTGTTTAGATATTTTGAAGACTATTTCTTACCTATTAGTCATTTAACTTATGTTCAAAATGTATTTATCAAAGGTTAAAAACCTTATCATAATAAATCATCAAAATAAAAAAATCATCAATTTTAAATTTTTTATCTTTTACTATAAGGAAAACAAATAAATTTTCTACAAACTTAATTAAAAGTCCTTAATTTTTCATTGAATTATATGCTATATAATTCAAATTAATCCGATCAATAAAAAGTTTGTGTCTCTTAATCCATTTTATCCTTGTAACACAAGAAAAATAATTCACATTTATATAAGGGTCCTCAAAGTAGCTAGACTATCATTAATTCTATATTTATTAATTCATCACAAGAAAAAAAAAAAAAGAAGAGAAAAAGATATGTTAATATTATATAAACTAAAAGGGCATTATGGGAAATATAAATAATAATCATCATCATCTGTCACGCTCGTTTTAAAGTCTCTCAACGTAAAAAAAAATGTCAGAAGGAGACCAGTTGCCTGAAACAACACTCTGC
>NW_026037174.1:0-666 GCF_019186545.1 Solanum stenotomum
ATTACTTTGATAAATATCTATGGTGCAATATTACTTATATTGTAATCCCATCATTAATTTTTATTTAGATAACAATAAAAAAAATTAGTAAAATATAGTACATTATTTTCTTAAGTAACAATAAGGTTTTTGGACCAAACTATTGAAAGCACGGAGATTCTTAGACCAAACTATCAATTGAAAGCATTTTTTTGTTTATTTTATATAGTTTAAGTGCATTTTTTAACGTATTTCCAGTTTATAAATTAATATCTACAAGGTGATCACATGTCTGCTTGTTATCAATTCGTAATATGACATGTGAGGCTATCAGCTCAATTAATAATATTAAAAGCAGAGTTTTCAGAATATTCAACTAAGAGAATTCTTTTAGATAATGTCAGTGAGTTTACATCTGAGCCTTTTAATGATTATTGTATAGTAATTGGGATAGCAGCTTAGCATTCTATGCCTCATGTTCATGTGATATGAAATTAGAATTTGAAATCATGATTTGATATCACGATATGAAATCATGATTTCAAAATTGGCGTGAAAGGATTGGTGTGGAACAACAAGATTTGAAGGTATTTCAAAATAGGCAATTTTGGGAAGACTTGTGAGGTTCTGTCTCGTGCAAGCAGCTATTGACACGCCGTTGTCACAGTCAAATATAAGATTCAAGCA
>NW_026037175.1:0-674 GCF_019186545.1 Solanum stenotomum
TTGCATGATGTGCTTTAATGAGAAAAATGCATATTGTGTCCTTTGATGTTATGATGAGCATGAGATGATTTGGAGAAGGAAGTACCTCCAAAGAAATTAAATGAGAAATGAGAAAAGGTAAAGATGATGTATAAGGAGTTGGTAGATGTTGTGCCTACTTTCTTGAATTGCATGAAGTTGTGTGGGACTTTCTATGTGGAGTTAATGTTTCCTCCTATATTTATGCATTTGTACTGTTTACTTGAGTTGTTACCCCTTATGTGTTTAAAGTGTCATTCGAGGACGAATGTTCCCAAGTGGGGGATAATGTAATGACTCGGAAAATGATACGTTAAGCAAGAGCCTATGACTTTGTGTTGACTTTATAATGAGGTTCTATGAGGGGTTTTTATCTAATTTCGTTTTAATTGTGTTACATCCGACAATTTAAAATGAATATGAAGTACCTTGAAATTGGAAGTAGTCACTTTTGGAAAAAGTTCAGAACCTGGAAATTTGGTCAAGTGTGGGAAATCAGTGAGTTTTTGGCCAACTTTGAGCAGTCATAACTCCTAGCTCAGGATGATCCAGGAGTAGTTCCAGTTATGTTTGGAAAGCCCTTGGAACGATCTTTCCAACACCACCGAGTTTGCTCGATTCCGATTTTGTATGAGCGAGTTATGCCCTTTGAGAGT
>NW_026037176.1:0-650 GCF_019186545.1 Solanum stenotomum
CCTTTTAAAGTTGAATCACCAGCAATTGTAGAAATTTCTGGGCTGTCGATCCCCATCTACGGGCCTGACCTACGGACCGTAGATCGATTGACGGTCCGTACTGTTCAACCGTCGATCGGGACAGAAGTTGGGTTTTTGAGGCATCGATCTACGGTCACCATCTACGGTCCGTGACCTGACCTACGCACCGTAAGTCAGGACCGTAGGTCAACACTTAGTCATTTTTTTTAAAATGAATTCTGGGAAGTTTCTGAAGTGATCTACGGACCTGCAGTACGGACCGTAAGTCCATCTACGGTCCGTCGATGGAGTCCGTAAATCCCATCTGTGTCACCAGAAAATCTGAAGTCTCAGCCAAATTTCCCCACTTCTTTCCTCACCTTCTCATGCATGTTCCAAAGTATTATGCCTATGTTTTATAGTTGTTTCCGACACTCCAAAGGACGTCTAAGAGTTCAAGAATCCCTCCATAACATGTGATCGAACACCTTGAATTCATAATTTCGATTCAAGGAAAGATGGTTCCAAGTCAAGTGAAGTCAAGCTTAGAAGTAAGTAAGTCAAAGCAAGTCTTTAAGGTTTTCCAAGAGTCTTCATTGAACGTTTTAACTTCATTCTAAAACTCAAGTTCCAAGTTAAGTATTGAGTTT
>NW_026037177.1:0-400 GCF_019186545.1 Solanum stenotomum
TATATATGTATCACATTAAATTTTAAGAGCACAAAATGGTCCTTAGGCAAACGATTTAAATAAAATTAAATCAAAATAGAAAATAATACCGACATCAAGAGGTCGGTTTTTATTGTAATTCATTTTTTGGGAAAAATTCCGACTTCTTGAGGTCGGAATTTGGTTTACCCGTAAATCGCAAACCGACCTCCAGATGTCGCTTTTAAAAGTAATTAGATGAAATAAAAATTCCGACCTCCGGATGTCACTTTAATTAATAGTCGAAATAAAAATACCGACCTCGTGAGATCGGTATTTTAATTACATACTATTTAATTTTTACCGACATTCGGAAGTCGGTATTATGAAATATTTAATTGAGAAAAAATTCCTACCTTAGGAGGTCTGAATTTTTAATGAA
>NW_026037178.1:0-729 GCF_019186545.1 Solanum stenotomum
GCACCTTATAATCTTTGTCCGAGACAGGAATTTGAAAGAGGTCAAAGGCCTAGAAACAATTTCACACCAATTGGAGAGTCTTACACAAGTTTATTTAATAAGTTGAAACATTTGAAGATAATAGAGCCGATTCCTCAAAATTATGTGGATCCACATGCAAAGGGTTTCAATCCTACAGCACGATGTGCATACCATTCTGATGCTCCAGGGCACAATATTGAAGATTGTCGTAATATTAAAAAAAGGTGGAAGAGATGATTCAAACAAAGATGATTGTGGTTCAAAATGATGACCCCTCAAATGTTACTAAGAATCCTCTACCGGCGCATAGTGATGTACACTTTATCGAGATGATATGTGATGACAAAGAATATGACAATTCTGAAGAAAAGACAATTGAAATTGGTAGAGCTTCTATGATGGCTAACGTGCAAAGCAGTGGCTAAAAAGTTCAACTTGGTGATTGAGAGACACTCTTCTTTTCTCTAAAAAGAGTGTATAGATAGTTTATTTTGTCATCATTTCTGCTATGCAATCATTTTTATTTTTAGTAAGTCAAATCTTTCTATCATTTCTCTTATGCGTTTGTTTGTTGAGTCTTGTCGTAGTTTGAGTTATTATAGAGTTGTGACCTAAATTTAGTTTGTTGTCTTGTCACCAAGTTTTTTTTTTAAAAAATCTTTAATATAATCTTTGTTCTGTGATCCGTTATATTTGGCATTACACATA
>NW_026037179.1:0-327 GCF_019186545.1 Solanum stenotomum
TCCAGGTCATTTTTAAATTAAACAATTCTTTCCCTCGTATAGAGCATTCCTGTAACGACCCCAAGTCATTTATGACTTGCTGGCACTGACTGTTCGGTCACCTGGTCGTTCGTTTGGGTTTTAGGCCCGTTTCCCTGTTTTGGAGATTTTTATAACTTGAAAAGTTGACTTTGGTCAACCTTCTTGGAAGTCGTGCTCAGATGAAAATTCTGACAGCTAGGTTAGCTTCGGAAGATCAATTTTGGTCTAGAACGACCCTTTGTTCATTTCCCGAGGCTTTAGATGGCAGTTGTGGAATTTGGCTCAAAACGATACTGGTGTGGGACC
>NW_026037180.1:0-12457 GCF_019186545.1 Solanum stenotomum
ACATAAGCTACCCTTTTCGCTTAAACACCGACCCAGAACATTGCAGAAATGATCATCCAGCATTTGAATTAGCTTGTGAAGATAATCAAACGGTTACACCGTTAATATTTTCCAAGAAGATGTATGTGCAAGATATTAATTATGATAATTGGACAATTCACCTGATAGATCCAACTTTATAAACACAAGATCATTTGTGCTCTCTAGTACCTCAGTTTACTATTTACGCACACCTTCATTTCTTCTATTACGATAATCCAGAGTCCATTTTCATGTTCAACTGTCCATTTGCTGTTAATAATAATTCTTCAACATTTGTGGAAATTAGTGGCTGCAAATTAAGCAGACACACTTATTTAAAGATTGGAGATATGAAGGCCTCTGAAGTGAGTGATGGATGTAGAGTACAACGTATAGGCTTGACCTCATGGCCTAATATTAAAGATGCAGAGAACAACATTTCCCTTTCTGATTTTCATCAAGCAATCCTCTACGGATTTGAGCTTCATTATTATTCGTTGGTGTTCTGAACAAAGGATGAGTAAGGACTACATGTTTGTTTACTTCTTCAATTATATATATACACATATATATGCTTCGATTAATTTTTTTCACGTCTTTGTAGGTGTTATTCAAATGATTCTCGGTGAGGACTCAAATTTTTCTCTACATATACTTTTAATTCTCCATTGATCTATCATTCTAAATTGTTTGCACTTTAATATAACCAGGGTTCAGTTGGTGGCTACCGCCGGCTTTCATGCGTAAGCTCCTATATATCCCTTTAGCAAGAGCTGTACGTTATTTGGCTGGACACAGATTAGCATTCCATTGATCATATGTTTAACTGGCCATACTGGCATACATATCATCTTCAAAACTGAAAAAACATTAGTATTACAACTGACTTACCTCTAATTTGATATGTGTGTTTTTATTACACGTTATATTAAAGGGGAAATGAGGAGGGAATTACAAGGTGAAGAATAGAACCCTCACCGATCACGTACCAATAGTATGTAGCAAACCAACTGAGCTACTAATATTTCTCCTCTGATTTGACAAATATTTTGTTAATGTAATATTTAACTACTATTTTATTTAAATTATAATATTTTATTGTGTTTACAGATTAATATTATATATATATTATACACACTTATATTATTTTCTGTTTTTTGGTTAAATTTTCAATTTTGGACACAGTCCTTGTACTTCTCCCTACACATCACTTTCCATTTAGCTTAGGTTTCCTAATTGCCTCTTTTCCCTAATCTCTTTGATCCCGCCAACCTGAAATGCTCCCGCCCATGGTTGAACCACCATATTTGCCTCCTCCTTTTCTGGGTCATCAACACTGTAATGCTTACTCTCTTGCATTCTTGCTCTCAGCTGACAATAGTAAGTATACTTTCTTCTCTCTCTCTTTTGATTCTGAGCTCCTTGTTTTGAGATCTTCTCCTTATCTAGTTGTGTTCTCTGGTGATGGGATGATTCCCCATGTATGTTGGATCCAGTCTGACAGACGACCTCTTAAACAAAGGTTTGTTTTCCAAACAATTTCCCATTCTTCCTTCATCCATGTTTGTTGTCTTATACCTTTTGTTTTGCAGGTGGTGTTTGATTGAAGTGCATGGGTGTAACAAACCCAATAACAAGACCAACTCAATTCAAATTCAAACAACCGACGAATCTATTTCATTAATCGTTATTGGAATTACATAGGAATTTAAGAACTAGATGGAAATTGAAGAACACAAGTAGAAGAAAGGGGATGAGAAGTAGAACTCATAGAAGGGGATGAGAGGGCTAGACCTTTTTTTTTCCAACAATTTGCATTTTTCCTATTTTTCTCTCCCAAGTCTCTATTTATCAACCCCCACTTAATCTTGTTTTGGGCTGCTTTGTCAATACTGGTCTAGGCCCATTCATAACAATGGGGCTTCAATCCGCCTCCTCTGGACAGTGTTAAGATGTCTTCCAGGTTTATTCTTCCCATCTTACCCTCGATCCCACTTTTTGCCGAGTCCATTTTTGCTGGCTGGAATAGTCTAGACTTAAAGCATTTCACATTTCTGTCGTCTCTATGTATTATTGTAAATGATGTATATGTGAAAACACCATTGATGTATCCTTCCCTTCCCCATTCTCCCATCTATGGTGATACTCTCAAATATGGGATGTTTAATTTGTCACTGTTAATTATTCTCCTTCCTCTTATATCCATGCTTTGAAAACTTGTGTATATGCAATTACCTTTTTCAATTGCCTTATTTACTAAGTAATCCGCTAACTGATTCTCTTCCCTTATTATATGCTGAACATTAAATTGTTTTCCTTCAAGACATGCCTTTTTTTCTTTAGTTGTATCTCTTATGTTCCACAGTACTGTCCATTCTTATGTTAGTACTTTGTTCATCAGCATTGAATCCGTTTGTATGATAACTTGGTTGTGATTTTGCTTACAGTGTTTGCTTGCTTCTAGGATCGCTTTAGCTTCCTCTACTATACTTGTAGTACTCTTGGTAGTTGCTCCTTCTGCATATATGATTTCCCCTCTATCATTTCTTAAACAGAAAGCATAGGAGCTTACTCTAGGATTTCATCTAGACGCTTCATCCGTATTGTATTTAACCCAACCCTCAGGAGGGTATTCCCACTTAACCTTTGTGGTATTCATGATTGTCCTATTTTTCTCCAATTCCTTTAGCATTTTTGCCCACCTCCCGGGTACATTCATATGGGGCCTTCTTACCTTAATCAACATATACATGTTTCTGGTAACATTGTGAATGATTCTTGGAAGTGATAATCCCTTCCCTTCATATTTGTTCTTGTTCCTTCTTCTCCATAATTCCCATATAATAAAGCCTGGTAATGCTCTATAATATGATTTTATATCAACCTTGCATTTTTCTCCCCACCATTTCATGATGATTTCCCTTAAAGATATTCCTTCTATATTGATGCCTACACGAGAGGAAAAATAGGACCATGTCATGTTAGCAGTATCTGATCTCAAGAACACATGTGACAGTGTCTCTTGATCAGGCTGTACACAACACCAACACCTGGATGGGCATACAATGCAACATCTCCTTATTATGTCATCCACTGGTATCATAAACTTCCAAAGTCTCCACATTTGAAAGGTCATTTTGAAAGGTATACCCTTGATCCAATCATTTTATATATTCGATTAGGCTCTTCTTTTTGTCAAATGTAAGCCCAGGCTGACTTGATTGAAAAAATTCTCTTTGTGTCTAACATCCAACATGGTTTATCATTCACATTCCTCCCTCGGGGTGGT
Source organism: Solanum stenotomum (assembly GCF_019186545.1). Taxonomy (NCBI): domain Eukaryota; kingdom Viridiplantae; phylum Streptophyta; class Magnoliopsida; order Solanales; family Solanaceae; genus Solanum; species Solanum stenotomum. Next base: position 3,311 of record NW_026037180.1, read on the forward strand.
TTAATGTTACATATAATATGTTCTGTCAGTTCAGTTGGAAGTATCTCATTTACAGCTTTCTCATTCCATTCACCCCATTGGTAATATCTTCTATCTTTTCATATTTGTTGTCCCACTCAAAATCTTCCACTGTGATTGTGTAAAGATCTCCCAGCCCTGTCCAGTTATCATGCCATAGTGTTGATGATCCTCTCCTTATTTTCCATAAGATATGATGTTCTACTAATTCTATAGCCTATAACATTTTCTTCCATACTTGAGATCCTCCTTCCCCAATCTTCCACGTAACTACATTAGGATAATTCCTCTTGTAGTATTTATTCATCATGTAATCACTCCACATAGATCTCTTAGCTCTAAAAGTCCACCATAACTTGCAAAAAAGAGCAATGGATATATCATTCGTTTGTCGAAAACCAATCCACCCTCTACCTCAGGTAAAAATAATTTTCTCCATCTACTCCAATGCCTCCCTCTTCCTCCAATACGACTACTCCAAAAAAATTGAGCCAACATTTTTTCTATTTGGGTTAGAACATTAATAGGGGGATTCATTACTGACAAGCAATGAATGGGAGTGCTTTGCATAACATGTTTTATAAGGATCGCTCTTCCCCTGTATGACAAAAGTCTGCCCTTCCAGCCTTGAATTTTCGCCCCTATTCTCTGAATTAAATGTTGGTAATACACCTTTTGTTTCCTTTTATAAAAAATGGGACAACCTAGGTAATTGAAAGGAAATTCCTTTCTCAAAATTCCAGTTTCCACTTCAGCCACAATTGCTTCCCCTCCTGACACTTTGTGTTGTAAATAGATAGCACATTTATCTTTATTCACCTTCTGTTCTGATATCTCTTCATATTCTCTAAAAGGTATCACTAATCAATTTCATTGTTCCTACCTCTGCTTTGCACATGATAATCATGTCATCTGCAAAGGCCATGTGATTCAACTTGAGACTTCCCCTAGGCATGCCAAATCTTTTAAATTCCTTCTTCTGCATGATAGCATTTAGGGATCGAGACATGACTTCTGCTGCCAGTATAAACAAAGTTGGAGAAAGTGAATCTCCATGTTTAAGATCTCAAGAAGATTTAAAAAAACCTTTTGACTGCCCATTTAATAATATCGAGTACAAATTATAGTTGATCAACCTATACACCATATCTACGATTCTATCTCCAAATCCCAATCTCCTTAGTACTCTAGTAAGATATAACCATTCTACTCTGTCATATACCTTCATCATATCTAGCTTAATGACCATGTTAGGAGTTTTTCCTCTTTTTCCTATCTCGGCCACTATTTCTTGCACCAACAATACATTCTCCGATTTTATTCATATGTTTAATAACAAACAATCTAATCATTCAGTGTTCAAATCTAAAGACAAGATCTTAATCATTCAAATATGCATTCAGATTTAGACGACGTAATCTTAATTAAAACAAATAAGGCCTAAACATGAGAAAACAAGTAAGAAATCCACTTGTTTTTCAAGAAAACATTTTTTGGGAAAATATTTTTCATGAAAAACATTTTCCTTCATACCAAACACACCCTAAAAACCTGAATCTAGAAATTTCTACTTAACATCTAGAGATCAATCTCTCTTCCTTATTTGTCGTTCATTATGCATCTCAATATCCACTGATTATGAAGATTAGAAGTCTGGCAGGTCACTTTTCAACTGTAAAGAGTTACAAAAAATATTATATTGGCGCGGACATACTAGTAGAAGTTTTTGTCTATGGAAAATGATAACTATTTAATTATGTTTGAAAACTTTCCTATCATGCTCTAGCCTTTCTTGTAATCTGAAAACCAGTAAGCACTGACTGAGGAGAATAGTGTATTCTAGAATTATCCCAGGACATAGTAATCAATTTGCGAAGATTGCAATATTATCGTCACATCGTTTGCGGGATGAGAAAATGGACATCTTATATGGTGTTGGGCAACATAAAGAATTAATTGATGATGTAAAGGTGATTGGTCAGGGAATTTTCCTTGGTACTTCCTTAGTAATTTTCTTTCTTGTTAAGTTTGTTATGTGTATGCTCTGTATTTTATCATTAATATCATTTTTCGTACTCATCTTTACCTTAACAAATCTGTTTTCCTTAGTTTGGCATTTTATTATGTAGTATTTCAGTGCTTTGATGATTCTCACAATCAATGGAACAGGTTCCAAGGTAGAATAGCTTTTCTGTAAGCTTAAATGGTGAAAGTTGTAAAAGTTGTCTTGTCAGTGATTGGTGAGAAGGACAGTGTACTCCTCCAATGAGAATGGACGAGACTGTTTGTTCAACGGATAATACATCCTTGGTTGATTGATATACTGAACAAACAACAACAACAACAACAATAATCATTCATTCAAAAAGGTGAAATTGTCTTTGAAGAACTCAAGCTTTCAAACAAACACCTCAAGGGATCTGATAGAGTTATCAAGTGTTTTGAAGTGTTGTCTAGTTAATGCTTGTAATGTGCTGAAATTGTAAGATCGTTTCTAATCTATAAAGAAACACATCAAGTTCTTTTGTGAAGAAAACACATGAACACAGTTAGAGTTGATTGTATGTCTTGTGGTTGAAGTCTATATTAATTAGAGTTACTTAATATAGTGGGCAATGGAGGCATTGCTTTAGCTCGTCTTGTAATAGAGTTATTACTTGTAGTGAGATTAAGAGTTTAATCTCTTGTGGTGTAGTTGAAGTTTGCATTCACTTATTACTTTATATTAGTGAAAACAGTTGGAAATCCTGTATGAAAAGGCCGTGGTTTTACTCCTTTGAGCAAGTCAATCCAACTTGTGAGTAAAATGTTATGCTTAATTTACTAAACGACAATCATATTAGCTGTGTGTGACCCGCGCCTTGTAGTGTGGGCGTGGTGTGCCAGTCCATTTTTTCGTGTCCATGATTTTAAGTTACTATATTTATCAAGTTAAGTAGTTCACTAGGGCACTCAACTTGAACGATTTAGCGGTTATTTTATCTTAAATCATCTTCTCTCCTCCACCTCTAATACCGAGGTATGCTCCTCCCATGTATCTCAAGTGTTTCTAAACATTCCTAATCTCTAATCATGAATTCTTAACTAAGTTCTATCAACAAATCATCCGCTTATCTCTAGCAAAATCAAAACTCACTTCTAGAGTTCAAGATACTTTATTTTAAGCAAGATACATCATCTATCAAAGAGATTATACTTCCATGATTTCTGAGTGATTCTAACATATGATTATGTATCCAAAGCAAAAATCTACTATAAAAATCTAGGGTTAAAGGGAACATATATCAAGGTTCAAAAAGGAATTTTGGGGATTCCTCTTTAACATTAGAGTTTCGTACAATTGGAGCAACTCAATGTATGTAAGGTTAATCTTAAGTCCATGTTTTAAATCCCTGACACCTCCATGAAAAAACTAAGCTTCTTGTTAGAACTTTCAATTCTCGATGATTCCATGATTCTTGATGAACCCTCGTGAAATCTTTTAGGAAAGTTATTTTGATTCGTTTATATCTATGTAATTGTTTACACGAACTGTTAAGTTATGTATGTGCGAAAAAAAATCATATTTCATCATGAGATTTTATGATTGCACGACTTTTCTTCAAAGCATGAATCCTATGAACTTCTACTCAAAATATGAACCTTATGATTTATGGCATGATTTCAAATTATGGATTAGGATTTATGAAATTCAAGAGTTTCTCGACAATTTTATCCTATGAACTATCAAATATGTACTTCAAGCTTTCAATCCAAATATGTATCTCTCATGATCCCTACAAGATATGCATATGATTCATGTTATGACTTATGGGCTTCTAAGCCAAACATGTTTTTCATTGGCATTATGTCAAATAATGTTATATGAGCTTAAATATATTTCATGACAATTTTTGGAGTAATGGTTAAGACCAAAAAGACACAAGTTTAGATAATGAATGTCTGAAACTACAGTGTAGGATAGGGATCATACCGTTGTTTCGGGCGACTCCTCTATGTGCCCCTGGTAAGGTCATATTATGGATCCACAAGAAATGTATCAATTATCATACCCCATCAAGGTATGCGATGGTTTAGTTGAACGGGCTAAGATCAGACTCCATGTGCTCCCATGATGATTATGTTGGGTTAATCTAAAGAGTATGATATCTTATGAAACTAAAAATTTATTATTATGAGTTATGATGATTTATGGAAGACGATTTTTGGTCACTGCCTATAAAGAATTTTGAAAAATGTATTGCATATAGATAATCATTTCAGTTATCAATTGCTCAATTTCAGAAGTTCAACTTAAGCTTTTTAGTTGAACTAATTGATTTAGATAATTATAATGCATTTCAGCATTAATTAAGATATTTCATGATCTTGATGTCTATCATATATATATATATATATAGATTACAACAAATCATAGTTATCACATCCCGGATCTACACCCTGATATAAAAACTCCAATCTTTATTTTTTATGTAATAAAAAGTACTACTAATTAAAATTCTTACTAATTAAACATTGAAGAAATAAAAGATTATCTTCCTAGAAAAAAGATTGCATCCTTAATTATAAAATTGACCAAAAGTACACTAAAACAACTAAATGTATTTCAAATTTTGTTTCCATAGCCTCATATGAAGGAGACATCATTAGCTCACTTGTTTTGAAATTTAATCTTTTGATCTAACAAATGATGAACTTTCATTCTTTCTCGCCTCGCCCATTTGGGCTCTCACTCGAATTGGAACCTTTATGTATTGATAGGCTTTCACCTCAATCTAATAGCCTATCTTAGGGGTGTACAAAACCGAACCGAAAACCGAACCAAACCGCAAACTGAGTCAATCCAAAAAATAACCCGACTAGTGGTTTGATTTGACTTGGTTTGGTTTTGAAAAAAAAACCCGACTATATTTGGGTTGGTTTGGTTTTAACTAAAAAAAACCAACCCGAGACCAAACCAACCCGAATTTATATATATAATTTTAAAATCTTATTTTATACATAAAAATATTTACTGTGATATAATTTTTAAATATTTCTTATACTTTTCCATAGTTTTTATCTTTTAATGTATTATTTCAAGTTTGAAACTTAGAACTATGAATGGGCCAATAAAGATTATAGTCCACAGATATTGGTAATTATAATAAAGCTTAAATCAAAATCAAATTAATACTAATGCAAAAAGAAAATCAATTCAACACTAAGAATGACAATAATATTGAATATTTGTTCTTTAGTTTTACATTGGTTTAGACAATTACAATACATAATCTAATTTTAACTTTCTTTAATATTTAGTCATGTAACTAATACTTATTTAACTTAATTTTAGCATGATTTAGTACTTTTAAATTATGATCATTTTCATTATGACTTGTTAATTTGCAATATTTGTTTTACGCGATTTCATTATTATTATTTTTGTTGGATATTTTAGTGTCATTAATCATATCATATTGTGTTATATTTTTAAGAAACATCTTAGATAGTTGTATTTTGGTAGGACTAAAGAAATATTTGAAGTACAAGTAAATTATATGTTTGTATGAATACTTTACCGGAAAAACCCGAAACAACCCGTAAAACCGAAAAACCCGAAAAAACCCGAGGTTGAAAAATCCGAGTGTTATTGGTTTGGTTTAGTTTATAAATTTAAAAATTCGACACAAATGGTTTGGTTTGATAATTGAAAAACCCGAACCAACCTGGCCATGTACACCCCTAGGCCCTATCTTTTGGGTGCCAATAAAAGAGACAAGTTTTTGCATGGACTCATCATTTGATACAAAACTGATGCAAAAGGGAGAATTTACAACTTTCAAGAACCAGTGAAAATAATTGACTAAATTTCAAATGAAAATATTTGAATGAGGAAATTAAAATACTACTCCCTCCATCCACTTCTGTTTGTCATGTTACGCTTTTCGAAAGTCAATTTGACTAATTTTCAAAGTTAAATTAGATTACACTAATTTGATATTTTAAAAAAAAAATTAGATATTCAAAAAACTATATGAAAAGTACTATAAATTGCCATTTCTTGCATATGTCGTAAAATTATAGTCAAAGTTTTTATAATTTGACTCTAAAAAAAGAAATTATGATAATTAAAAGTGGACGGAGGTAGTATATGCTAAACAAATAAAACGTGTAAACTTTTAAGCTGTAGACAAAAGAATGAAGCATATATACCATGGTCCATGTGCTTCATCTATACAACTAATGGCCCTTAGGCCTTAGCTTTGAGAATATTTGATAATCTAAAGGAAGGTTTAGTTAAGGCCATAAAGAGAATCACATCAAAACTTGAGGGAAATGAAATTCTTTCTTGCCTTTATATAGTTTTTTTTTCCCTTTATTAGTGTCTCTTGCTTTCCTTTCATACATTTATTAATTTGAAATGATATATATTTAACCTTTTAATGAAAGTCTTACATTGTACCAACGAAGAGGTTGACAAATGGCTAGTTAAACCTGTAATTGAATGCATTCATTTACAAATTAAAGGAACAATTGAAATATTTTTTAAGGGTATTATAATAGTTTTTCAACTATAAGGTTATTCTGAATGGAACTTTCCAAAATAATAATAACAATAGAGTAATATGATTCTAATTTTGCCAATAAATTAAAAAGAACCATAAAAGATCAAAGGCATAATACATAAATATGACCTTTAACTTGGCATCAACTGACATATATGTCCTTCAACTTTTGGTGAGCACAAGTAGACACTTAAACGTGTATAAAATTGAACAAGTAGACACACATGTTCTACGTTACATAATACACATAGGACACCACGTAGGACACAAAATTTCCATGTAGTTAGACATGTAGGATGAATGTGTCTATTTATTCAATTTTATACAAGTTTAAGTGTCTACTTGAGCACACTCAAAGTTAAAGGTCATAGTTGACAGTTGAAGCTAAGTTAAGGGTTATGTTTATGTATTATGCCAAGATCAAAGCATGTATTGTTATATTTCTTATGAATTAATAATTCAAGCAAAATAAAAAGAGGGAGGAATATTTTCCGTATAATTATGATGAAAACTTTTTGAAAATAAATGGAGGGTGTGAATGGCCCCAATCCCAATTGAACTCAATGAATATTGATTGTATAAAGCATTAAAGTGATATAAGATCAATACTATCTACGTGTCAAATTCTAATCTGAATAGATTTCATTCATATTGGAAAGAGTTGGAGAAGTTGAATGGCCTAATATTAATTAGTTATTTTATAACAATTTGATTTAGTGTAGGGGTGAAATGGTAATTCAACGTTGAACTTTGAAGCATCCCATGAACTATTTAGTGCAGAAATATAACAGCAAAGAGGGAAGCTTGTACAAATGAGGAACAAAGGTGAATCTCCTAAATATTTTCTTAAACACATTGAAAACATAGACACCCATTGGGGAAAGTTGTTAGTTGTTTGCTTGTACAAATGAGGAACAAAGGTGAATCTCCTAAATATTTTCTTAAACACATTGAAAACATATACACCCATTGGGGAAAGTTGTTAGTTGTTTGCTTATTCATTAATTTACGTCAATGATGTTTTCTGCACCTTTTGTTGTTTATGGTTCTAATCATATATATGACACTATTACTTTTAGGTAGGCATAATACATATAAACATGAACTTTAACTAGGTTTTAGCGGATAACTATGCCCTCCAACTTTAAGTGTGTACAAGTAGATACTTAAACTTTTATAAAATTGAACAAGTAGATACATGTGTCTTATATGGCATAATACACGTAGGATGTCACGTAGGACACAAAATTTTCATATAGAGTGTCATGTAGGACGAATGTGTCTATTTGTTCAATTTTATATAAATTTAATTGTCTACTTATGCACACCCAAAGTTAAAGGTCATAATTATCAGCTCACTCATGTTTATATATTAACAGTGTTTTTAGCCATAACTAACTAATAAACGGCAGAGTTTGAACATTTCGGACAAATATAGTTTTGGATAATAACATGGTCTATCAGGAATTTTAACTTATGCGGCGGATATGGCTATTGTTGCCATTAGGCTTAGATGTTGTCATAAATGATGTATGCAGATAAAGAGAGCCAAAATAAGAAAAATACGAGAAGGAAAAAAGACAAACAACAATGCCTCTGTTCTAGACTTCTTAACGTTACGTGACAAGTAGCATTTTAACTTTTAAAATGTACATTTAGACACCTCAATTTCGTACTAATTAGAAACCACATGCGTCAATTCGTTCCTACTATTTCTCATAGATATCTGATACTGCCATATTGGCATGATAGTATACGTTTTGGAGGTGTCTAGATGATCATTTTATGAGTTAGAGTATTTAACTAACATAGTTGACAATGGCAGAGCCAGAATTTCAACTAAGGAGTGTCAAAATATAAAGAAGTTAAATTGTGTAGAAGTCAAGGAGTGTCAATATGTAATATATATATATATATATATATATATATATATATATCTAGATATGCAGTATAATTTTCCGACGAAGGGGTGTTAGTCGACACCCCTCAATTGTATGTGGTTCCGCCACTGATAGTTGAGATGAGTTGAGGTGTCTAGATGTGCATACTGGAGTATTTACTTGTCAGTTGAGATCAAATTTGAGTTGTCTGTTCATGTATTATACCTTTTCAAGGTAAGCATTAGTCATCCATCCAAGGCAATCGATCGCATATAAGCCAAAAACTGAAGCAAAATTTGAAGTTTACCTGTTGGATATTTTATCTTTGACATTAAATTAAGAATTTGTACATGTTCATCAATAGATTTCTTTAGAGAAATATGAGATTTAAATCAAAGCTATTAATTATGTCAAACTCGTAATTTATATTTTAACTCCATCTCTCATGATATATTGTTTGATTCACGCGCTAGTTATGCAACGATTGTAATTGACATAATACATAAATATGACCTTTAACTTGATTTCAGCTAGCATCTATGCCCTCCAACTTTGGATGTGCACAAGTAGACACTTAAACTTGCAAAAAATTGAATAAGTAGACACATGTGTCCCACGTGGCATAATACACATAGTACGCCACGTAGGACACAAAATTACCATGTAAGATGTTATGTAGGACGAATGTGTCTATTTGTTCA
>NW_026037181.1:0-3275 GCF_019186545.1 Solanum stenotomum
TTTATGTGTTCTAGCATAAACAATATTGATTATCTATTATTCATGTAAGTAGTAAGATTCGAGTATGCTTCCGTTGTGCATAAATATTTTCCAACAATTGGCATCAAGAGCCATGCTTGCATCTAAATAGATAGCCTATATAAGATATGTATATGTGCGATTATACATATGTTTCATGATTTTTACTTTTATTAAAAATCACGTGTTAAGTTTTATAATGTATTGTTAGACGCCAGTTGTGACATGAACATGGTGTTGTCTGATATCTTGGAGCTTAACCCTTTTTGTTAATTATTTAATATACACAAAAAGGGGGTTAAATATAGATGTCTTGTGTTCGGCGGCGGTCAGCAATTTAGTAAAATTAATTGAAAAGAAAGTTGTGGTAGTTCATGGTGGCCCTAGGGATTAAGTTTATCCTTTATGTTGTGACTTATGTCGGCAGAGGCTGCTGTAATTTTAAAGCAACTTAATTGTTTCTTGATAAACTTCAAGAGGTCATATTCAATTGTGTTTTGCTAGAAAGGATTTGGCGAATCTAGTTTGCATTTAATTTCCTTATTTCTTTGGAGTTTTGTAGCTCAATTTGTTTTTAATTTGTGAATCATATAATTACAGTTTTTGTTTGACTTGGTTGAACATAAAAAATATTAATTAACAAAATAGGGATGAAGTGTTGTGTCGGTTTCTCCTTTGGTACACATAGGTACTTTTCATTAAATTTTGTTTTAGATTAGTTCACATCTTAGAGACACAAGAGCAGCAACTTATTCTCTTACATTTATGGGCATGGATTTTTTTTCTCACGGGAATGTTTTATATATGTGATATATGAATTGAGAATAATGATTAATAAATAGAATCTATGAAAGTGGTCTATTTATTTGAGTCATTAGAGTATTTTTAATGTATCATATATAAATTGTCCTAAGTGAATACTAGTGGTGAATTTTTGAATAAAGTTTTCTTTAATATACTAGTAATGCTAAATTAATTCATGAGAAGAGATATTAAAGTTTTCACTATTAAAATAAAAAATAGTATCTTGAATTCTCAGATGTATTAATCGAGAGGATAATTTGATATAAGAAGGTGTTGTGTGTCTTAGTAAAAGGAAGGACACATCGTATGCCTTGTGCTCATGGGATAATTATAAAAAGAGAATGAAAATCTGAATCAAGTTATTTTATTTTTAACTATGCCTGAAACGATTAATTTTTCAAATTTGGTCATAGTTAAGGTGGTCATGAATTTTATGATATCTGATTGACTTGAAATTTGATGGTTCCCACGAAAATCGTTTAGATGGGTTTAGGTAGTTGTCGGATTAAAATTTGATTTGAATATGATAAGATCATTCTTTATGTTAATTATGTTTATATTAAATTTGGAACATGATTACACATGGTTATTTAACATGAATTGATATGTGATAAGAATGTATGTCATATTGTTTTAATTCCTAAAGATACTTAAATTACTTGAATTTGAATTTGGTCATAGCTTTGGAAATAAAGATTCTTTATAGGCTCCAATTGACCTGAAATTTGGTAAGTTCATTGATAACGGTGTAGTAAGAAGTACTCATTGTTATGTGGTTATGTTTCTTTGAGGTCGTTAAAATGATTTTAAAGTTGTTCTTTGAAATTAAAATGTGATTTGGTATGAATGACATCCTTTATATTGGTTTTATTTATATTATGTGGTACATGATTACACGTGATGAGTTAACATAAATTGAATATGATAAGGATGTAGATCTGTTCATTTTTCCTCAAATTGTTTGAATCTGAATTTGATCATAGCTTTGGAGATAAATATTATTTTTGAACTCCAATTGATCTGAAATTCGGTAGGTTCATCAGAAACGATCAAATTTAAAATACTCATTGTTATGCAATGATTTGGTAATTTGAGGTCGTTCAGATGATTATTTTTTTTTTTGATAATTTTTGTATCTTGAAAAATTAATTTTACTGAAAAAATTACTCAACTATGATATATAGTGGTGAAAGAGTTTGTTCTCCATGGTCTTCATGACTAAATTTTAGTGAAGTATTAAGTTCATGTGTTGGCTTAGACCTTCCTCCATAACGGATGAAATTAATACAAGTCATTAAATTTTAATCTGTAGTTTTGATTATCTGTATTGACTCTCCTAAACTGAGTAATATTTGATTGGATCAATGGATCTAGGGATAATGATATTCACTTGACTTAAAATAACATATACTCTCCATCTGAGTTAGCTTTTGTTCTAAATTTGTTGAAGTGAATATCTGACACCACGTATGTAAGTTGCATGAGTAGTCATTTTTTCATCAAAATTTATTGTTCAAGATGCATTGATATCTATGAGGTGTGTTTTTGAATTTTACTATTCAATGTATACATAAACATGCTTTTCTTTTGGAATTTTAGAATTTTGTTCTTTATTCTTAATTCGTGTATCTATTTCATAAAATGATGATATATGATAAGAATTACTGAGCGGGAAAATCTTAAATTCTATTTTGGCCAAACAACGCTTTCAACCAAATTGATCATAGTTTTGGAATTCGAAAAAAAAAAAAGAACTCTGATTGATCTGAAATTTGGTAGATTCCGAAGAACGACCTAGTAAGAAACTAATTTTTTTTGGATCGTTATATGAGTTTTTGGTCATATTTGATTAAATAGTAGTGAAGTATTAATTGTATGTGCTGGCTTAGACCTTCCTCCCTATCGGATGAAATTGATACAAGTCACTATGTATTTAATCGTCTAGTTTTGATAATCTGTATTAACTCTCCTAAACTGAGTAATATAGGATTGGATCAATGTAACTAGAGGATTTTCACTTGACTTAAACTAACAGTAGACTCTCCAACTGAGTTAGGTCTGTATAAGTTTATGGAGTGAATAATCGGTCATTGTACATGTGTATTGCATGAGTAGTTCTCCAATCCCATCGATTGGCTATTCAAGATGCATGGATATATATGTATAAATGAGCCCTGAGTTTTGTTATTTGGGATTATTCGAAATATTATGATCTATTTAATGTAATATATCTCATATTCCCAATAGACTGTACACACCCACTTAGTACTACTTAAGCTTTTCTTTTGATAGAGATAAGATATTAATTCAAAGAATGCATTGTACATGTACCTTATGTTAGAAATAATTTTTTTAATTTCTAACTAGATAAGAGATGAGTAATTGATATATTTATTTGTAACTCTTCTATCATTGAGTTTGATGGATATTTTATTTCTTGTGGTACATTGATG
>NW_026037182.1:0-705 GCF_019186545.1 Solanum stenotomum
GTCCGAACTCCAAATGAGGTGAAACGAACTGCGTTAGGTAGCTAACTCAAAGGGCTTTCGATGGATATGTTATGGGCCACCCAATTATTTGTGTGCTGGGAGATATGACCCTCCAAAGTAGACCCTCGAAAAAGGCTTCACTTGGAAATTTCGGATTTTGATACGGTTGCTCTAAAATTTGGGTTAGACCCATTTCCCACTCAATTTGACCCCCTAAACAAGAATATAAAGTCGGATTTTCGAAAAATGAAATGTATTTTTTTGATATAGCTAAACAAGTTTCCGGTAACTTCTGAAGCACATTTTTAAGAACCTTTTGGGTCATTTCAATATCTCCCCCTTGGGAACATTCATCCCTGAATGTGGAAGCGACGTATAAGGTAAGACTTAGTAAGAACATATCAGCCCCAACATGAATGCAAAAAATTTATTTAAACATCACTTCAAGATTTCAAAACTTAGTGTAAAGCATCCATAACTCATCAATTTAAATATATATGCACATTAATGATTCAGGGGCTGAGATGTAAGACTCAATGGAGTACAAATGACTTGATTTAATACCTTAGGCTTGAGTGGAGTTGAATAGATAAGGATAACGTCTTTGCATGTCCGCTTCGGCCTCCCAAGTAGCACTCTCCACTTGTTGATTTCTCCAAAGCACCTTAACGGACGCCGTTTCTTTGTTCCTCAGCCTTTTAACTT
>NW_026037183.1:0-9391 GCF_019186545.1 Solanum stenotomum
CGACCTCCTAATCGTCTACGCTGGTCTAAGTGGTTTCTCCACCTTCGATGCGATCTCCGGATAGTAACAATTTGAAAACGAAAAGATATAGATTAATCATATGAATATGCATTGATACATTTAATTTTAGAAAGGTAAGAAGCAATAAATTGATCAACATCTTGTACATAATATCAATTAATAAAATATAGGACAGAAAGTGTAATAATCTGTGACATCGATTTACAAATCGAAAGAGTAACCAAACAAAAATATAGGACAAAAAGTGTAATAAAGATAGGATTAATTAAATCATATGCACTAACAATAACGTAATGAATATTTTGTTATGGTTGACCAGTGCATTCACAATAAAAATAAAGAAAAATTAGCAACGAACAATTGTAACAACTAAACAACAAAAAAATGTCATTAGTTTCATTAATTTAATGATAAATTATTAAAGTCGCAGTCGTGTAATTTAGCGATAGGTTAATTCATATTTCTTTATAGTGATTTTAGAATACTATAAAAAGTTACTTGCTTTTCTTTAATTTATTTACTAATTCTTTTAATTATATAGGGTTATTTAATTAAATTACCTTTATATATGATGATTTAATAATGGTCCATTAGCTGACATAAATCTCAACCCACTTGCATAAAAGATTTTATTGACTTTAATTTGATTTGTCAATTCAGATGGTGACAATCTTGCTTTATGAAGGATGGAATTACGTAATATGCACATGCATGATTCACTTTCACAATTATTCACAACTATATATATTTCTTGAATAATGTGATAAAGTTGGATAACAAATTGAAAATTTTAAAAATTTATCAAATAATAAGATTTCTTTCAACATGTTATTTTTCTTCATAGAGATAGCACCAAAATAAAGAAAGAATTTTATAGTAATTATTTAGAGGTAGTAATATAATTATTTCTATATTATATTTACTGTAATAATATTTAATCAACACTTTATAAATATGATTAATTATAACTAACAGTATGCTAAAAGCTTTAATAACTCTGAATACAATGACATTATCATTGTTTCCACTAAAAAAATTATACTGTTTCTGATTCTTGAATTTTATGCTAGCTTTTATTATATACTTTGTAAGTTTTCCACTGCATTCCTCCATTATTATTCAAAAAAGATAAAGAGGAAATTATTTTTTATGATCCGTTATAATTTGAATATATGAAAGAAAATGATCATATGAAGAATATATATTACGATTATATTTTTGTTAAAAAGAATATACAATTAAAGGAATATTTAAATGTACCATGCATAAGATCGATTATTGAAAAATAACAAATGAAAACGTTCGAAAGGGAATCAGTAATTTTAGAGATCAATTTAAAAGTTATGATTGTTCATATTAAAGAGATCAGTTGTCCTTTAATTGACATATGTGACACTAACATAACCGAAAATCTAAAATTATGATAGAGAAATAAACATTGAATCTAACTCAAACACAAAAAATAAGAATTATCTAAATCATATTAACAGGATCATTCGTCCATTGAATGATTGATGTGACCAGAGACAGAATTAGGTGGGGGTTCACAGTAGCTTTTCTGTAGATCCTATATTTGTACTAGAAAATTAATTAAATATTTATATATATTAATTTGTGAACCCTAACAAAGTTGATTGACGGTTATTAACGAAATTTAGAACCCCAAGACTAAACAAGATCTAGCGTAGACAATTTAACATAACCAAACATCTGAAATCATGATAGAAAAATAAATAACCGAATTTAACTCAAACTCAAGAGTTAATTCAAAAAATAAGAATTATCTAAATTATATTAAAAAGATCACTCATCTTTTGAATGACTGATGAGAGTACACTCTTTCACACCCCCTCACGCCCAAGAATAAACAAGAGCTAGCATAGACAATTTAACATAACTCAACATCTAAAATCATGATAGAAAAATAAACACTAAATCTAACGTAACTCATAAAACAAGAATATCTAAATCATATTAACGAGATCATTCAACCCAACAATGGACCTTTCACCTCAAAAGTACTTGGAAAGTGGGTCATGTGTTCATGAAGTAGCTAAACCCTAGTATAAAAGAAACAAATATTCTAGACATGACTAATTGAAGGGGTCCATATTTTTCTAACAGTGTTTCCCGTGAACTCATTTTGGAAAGTAGGCAACTTCCAAAAAGAGCCTATTAATTGTTACATACAACTAGGAGAAAACCTACAAAAACGACTAAAAAGTCCATAATTTATATTGGTACCATAGTTCGATAATGACAAACAGATAGATCACAAAATATAACCAGTATACAAATTTTATAGGATTGGAATTATTGAAACACTTAAAAATAAATTGAGTCGTAGTGAAGTGATAAATACTTTTTTTATTTTTAATCAAAAGTCTTGAATTTGAGGTGTACAAAATCACTTTCATTAGAAATTGTTTTATTTTTTAATATGAGACATTTCTACACGAATTTAATTTATATCAAATCTCAATATGAATACCGGACGTAGTTTAGAGTACAAGAAAACTTATTAGTGACAAACTAGGCCAGTAGGTCACTAGTAGGTCTCATTGAGATGAAATATTCTTGAATAGATATCAAGAAAATAATTACTAAACCAAGAAATTATGCAAAATGGGGAATGAAAAGATCTTCTAGTTCATTACAGGGAATGAGATTTTCAACTTTTCTTCATTGTCAAAATTAGTTTTACCTCAAATTATATTGTCAACGCTCTAAATATCCAGCCTTGGATGTTGAAGAATGAAAAAGTCACACATCGATAATTAATGAGATGAGTAGTCTCTAGTTAGTTTAATTTGAGGTTGAAATAACTCAATATTTATTTACTTTACACTAACCAAGATTCTTTTCATGCTCAGTATAAGTGGAAGGATCACATTCATTCCACCAAAACCCACTATTTCCCATTTTTCTCCTAACACATTTTATATATACTCATCTTTCTTATTCCATTCATGGGACCTTCATTCTACGATGAGACAATAGGTTAAACTCTTTCATGTACTCTCATATAAATTTTGAAAAAACCTTGTTTTAGATTTTTAAACTTATTTATGACTTCTGCTTCGACATCATTTGGTAGAAATTAATCCCTAAACTTCAAAAATAATCCCTATTCCCATTTAGAAAATTTCTAAAAAGTAACTCCCCATAAAGTGTATTTCTAGTTTTCCTATTCCCCACTTAGTAATTCACCTTAGTATAAAAGATAAAGCAACCCCCTTTTCATATAACAATATATTCTTTCTTTACTACACCAATAAATCTAACATCAAATCCCTTTTCATATACCTCTTCAAATTCAAAACAAGAAAAAAATATTTGAAAAAGCAAATCAATATGCCTTCTAATTTCCACTTCTTATTGATTCTTGTTTTCTTGTTTTCACTTCAATTACCAACAATTTCCACCTCATCATCATCAATTGATTTGATTCAACAAACATGTAAGAACACAAAATACTATGATCTTTGTGTATCATCTCTCAAATCAGATTCCACAAGTCTCAAAGCAGACACAAAAGGGTTAGCAACTATCATGGTCAAAATTGGAATGGTCAATGCCACAGCCACAAACACTTTTCTTTCTTCACATGAATTAGTACTTAACACTACTAATTACACAAATAATGATTTGGTATTAATGAAGAAACTCCTCAAAGATTGTGCTGATAAATATGCATTAGCTACTAATGCACTTCAAGATTCACTTCAAGATTTGAATAATGAAGTTTATGACTATGCTTACCTGCATGTTATGGCGGCTGCGGATTATCCTAATGTTTGTCATAATGGATTTAAGAGGAATCCAAGATTGGATTATCCAACTCAACTTGCTATTAGGGAAGATGGATTTAAACATATTTGTGATGTGGTTTTAGGTATTCTTGATGCTCTTGGTTGGTGAAAAAAAATAATCCTTTTTTAATTTATTGTTTTTTTTTTTCTCATGTTATATGAAATGTAAATTTTTTCTATTATTTTGTGTTTGGTTTGTCTTTGTCTATGTGTAGATTTAAAGAAATGAGGATTTGTATGTTGCCTTTAATTGTTTACTCTTTTTATTCAGACTTTACCTTTCTATGCAAGGCACTTTTAGTCTATGAGATTTGAATTATATATTTTTTAATTTATTGAGTTATGAATATATTATTTATATATATTAAATAAGTTTTTAAATATAAATATAAAATTGAAATCAAAATTATTAAAAGTGGTTAAATTTGACATTTGAATGATGCTTATCCCCTGCTTCTATATCCCAATGTATATAAATTATTTTTTTCTTATAAAGGGTGATCAATAGTCAATCATAATTTGTTACTTAATTGATTTCTTTTACCAAATCTATTTGACTATTAACTTCGAAAAAAGGAAAGAAAGCAAAAAAGTGGGAAGATTTTCCCACTACCAATTGTCTATTTTCCCTGCGGTATGGCTGATCGGTGATTACTAGCGAGTTCGGCTTTAAGCAGGCGAGTTGTAGCCTGCAATCCGAATCAAGGACGAGTAGTTGACTGACTTTTGAAAAACGTGAAAGAAATTTTGTAACCGCTTAGAGAGCGCATTTGAGGCTAGTTCGGAAAAATTCAATCACGCTCGCTTACAGCCTTATCTTTCACCTAGATCTAGAGCTACTGCTTCAAGAATCAACTGAGCTCAGGAAGTCAGGTTAAGACGTCGACTTTGACAAGGGAGATGAAAAAGAATTCATGTCTTTAGAAGTAAATCTCATTCTTTTCTTCTTCTGCCTAAATGATTTTTCGTTTCAGTTCATGTGACAATTTTTTTCTTTTAATTCGTTTAATAAAATGAAAAATAAATAAATTATCCTAACAGTTTCAACAATCCTCCTTTCTTTTTTTGTACTTGCAATTGTTTATCTATATTTATATCTATATCTATCTATTCTCATTTATCCAAGAATAAGTTTTGAATTAGTCATTAATCTTTTTGAAGGTTTTGCGAACTTGGCATTTACTCGTAGATGTTGAAATAAATTGAAACGGAAGGAGTATATATATTCTTTTTAAAATTCATTGTTGTTTTATACATTTACATGGAACAAAAATATAAATGGCACTTTTCAAAAATCACATAAAAAAGTACTCTAACAATGACATTCTCACGCAATTTTTTCATAGGATTTGCTTCATTGTAAAGAGTGGATACTTTAGCAGCTGACACTTAGTATTTAATTGTGAACTTCATCGCTAAATTGTTCATAGCTAGCCAAATTAGAATTTGTCCATCGTTAATTTTTGTTAGCTAGCTATCTAGGAGATCATAACGATAAATAGGGCAAGTATGAGCCTACTTTAACCAAGTTTTAAAGCAATATCTATGAAACATATGTGCGCAAAGCGTGATATATTCATCATCAACCTCAATTCTGTTGGGTTTAGGATCTTTTTCCCTTCCTATGTGGATAAATAAAGTCTTATTAGGACCAGCTCACTTTAGCCCATAACCCAAATATTATGTGGTATATATATACGGCTTATTTGGTCTTATTTTCAGAAACACAAGAGAGAAAAATCAAGAGAAATTTGTTTTAGAGATTGAGAGAAAAAGAGAAAAATCCCGTTTTTACTTCTGGAATTTTCTGCTCAGGCTGTCCGCTTCAGACAGAGTTTTCTACTCCGTTAACCGTTGGATCGTGCTCAAATTTGAACTGGGAGTTCTCAGAATCTGGTTCTTTCAATTCAACAGTGGAGATCGGATTTGAAGGTCTTTAGCTTCTGATATTGGGGCATGAACAGTAGCGCATTTTTGGGTGAAATCTCTTCTTTAATTCTCTAGTTTTGGTGCAATCTTGATTTGTTGTTGTTCGTTGTTTGGCGCTTGTTTTGTGGCCAAATTTGGAGAACAATTTTGTAACTCTTGGTGTTTATAGTCGAACTTTTGGTCCTGTGATTTTTTACTCTTCACATCGAAGGGTTTTCCACGTAAATTGTTGTGTCTTGTGTGATTGGGTTATTCTTATCTTGTTGCTTTAGTTTGGTTGATATACTTGCTGTCCATTCCTCATATTGTTTGATTTGGTTTGTCTTCTCTTGGTTCAAATTGAAAGGGAAAGTTTAGATTTGGGTATTATTCCGTTGCTATCATGTCTGACATTCTTGTTAGTGTCTTGCCTTTCCCACCAGGTGAAAATCTTCAAAATGATGAAAATCAAGTTGATATTAAAGATGGTGATCATATTCAGAATGATCAGTATGTCGTTGATGCTCCAGTGCAAGACGATGTGGTTGGTCATCAACCAACTATTATTAATGCTCCAGAGAGTTCTCTTAGAAGATCTACTAGAGAGAAAATACCTTCATCTCGTTATTCTTCTAATGAATATGTACTCTTGACTGATGGGGGAGAACCAGAGAGTTTTGATGAGGCCATGAAAAGTGAAGAAAAAGAAAGGTAGTTTGATGTTGTGGAGGATGAAATGAAGTCTCTACATGATAATCATACCTTCGATTTGGTTATGTTACCTAAAGATCGAAAAGCTTTGAAAAACAGGTGGATTTTTCGGGTGAAATATGAAGATAGTAATCCAGTTCCACGGTACAAGGATAGATTAATTGTGAAGGGTTTTAGCCAGAAAAAAAGGGATTGATTTTGATGAGATATTCTCTCCAGTTGTGAAGATGTCATCCATCCGTGTGGTTCTAGGCTTGGTTGCAAGTCTGAACTTGGAAGTTGAACAGATGGATATTAAAACTGCTTTTCTCCATGGTGACTTGGATGAAGAAATTTATATGGAGCAGCCGGAAGGTTTTGAAGTCAAGGGAAAAGAGAATTATGTTTGCAAATTGAAGAAGAGCTTGTATGGCTTAAAACAAGCTCCCAGGCAATAGTACATGAAGTTTGGTTCTTTTATGAGTCAACAGGGCTTCAAGAAGACTTCTTCAGAACATTGTGTTTTTGTGCAAAAATTCTCTGATGGTGACTTTATTATCGTTTTGCTTTATATTGATGGCATGCTTGTTGTTGGTCATAATGCTTGCAGGATTAAAGAGTTGAATAAGTCTTTTGCTATGAAAGACTTAGGACCAGCAAGACAGATTCTTGGCATGCAGATTGTCCGTGATAGAGATGCTAAGAAGTTGTGGTTGTCACAAGAGAAGTATATTCAGAAAGTAATTTGTAGATTCAACATGGACAAAGCTAAGGTTGTTAATACACCTTTAGCTATGCACTTCAAATTGTGTACTAGACATTGTCCTTCCAGTGATGGTGAGAAGGAAGATATGATGAAAGTTTCTTATGCTTCAGTTGTTGGTAGTTTGATGTATGCAATGGTGTGTACAAGACCAGATATCGCTCATGTTGTTAGTATTGTTGGTCGTCTTCTTTCTAATCCGAGAAGAGAGCATTGGAATGCTGTTAAGTGGATTATGAGATATCTTTGTGGCACTTCTAGTTTAAGTTTGTGTTTTGGTACAGGGAAGCCTATTCTTTGTGGTTACACTGATTCAGACATGGTTGGTGATGTTGTTGCTCGTAAGTCTACTTCATGCTACTTGATTACTTTTGCAGGGGGAGCTGTGTCTTGGCAATCTAGGTTGCAAAAATGTGTTGCTTTATCTACTACAAAGGCTGAGGTTATTGCTGCTGTTGAAGCTTGCAAGGAGTAAATCTGGATGAAGAGAGTTTTGGGGGAACTTGGTTGTGCTCAAGAGAGGTATATGTTTTATTGCGACAGCCAAAGTGCTATTCATCTTGGCAAGAATTCTATATTTCATGGTCAGTCTAAACACATTGATGTGAGGTATCATTGGATTCGAGATGTGCTGGATTCTAAGTTGCTTGAACTTGAAAAGATCCATACCAATGATAATGGTTCCAACATGATGACTAAAGCTTTGCCAAGAGGGAAGTTTGAGGATTGTTGCATGATCGCCGGGATGGCGATCTCCTCCACATAGTTGTGAGGGGGAGAATTGTTGGATTTAGGATCTTTTTTTCCTTCCTATGTGGATAAATAAAAGTTTTATTAGGACCAGCCCACTTTAGCCCATAACCCAAATATTATGTGGCATATATAAGGCTTATTTGGTCTTATTTTCAGAAACACAAGAGAGAAAAATCAAGAGAAATTCGTTTTAGAGATTGAGAGAAAAAGAGAAAAATCACAATTTTGCTTTTGGAAATTTTCTGCTCAGGTAGTCCACTTCAGACAGAGTTTTCTACTTCGTTAACCGTTGGATCGTGCTCAAATTTGAACTGGGAGTTCTCAAAATCTGGTTCGTTCAATTCAACGGTGGAAATCGGATTTGAAGGTCTTTAGCTTCTGATATTGGGGCATGAATAGTAGCGCATTTTTGGGTGAAATCTCTTCTTTAATTCTCTAGTTTTGGTGCAATCTTGATTTGTTGTTGCTCCTTGTTTGGCGCTTGTTTTGTGGCCAATTTTGGAGAACAATTTTGTAACTCTTGGTGTTTATAGTCGAGCTTTTGGTCCTGTGGTTTTTTACTCTTCACATCGAAGGGTTTTCCACGTAAATTGTTGTGTCTTGTGTGATTGGGTTATTCTTATCTTGTTGTTTTAGTTTGGTTGATATACTTGCTGTCCAATCTTCATATTGCTTGATTTGGTTTGTCTTCTCTTTGTTCAAAATGAAAGGGAAAGTTTAGATTTGGTATTATTCCGCTGCTATCCTGTCTGGCATTCTTGTTAGTGTCTTGCCTTTCCCAACGAATTCTCCTTAGCAAGTGCAACATGTATGACTTGGTCCTAACACGTAGCACCTTGATTTTCCGATGTCTTGATAGAAAAGGAAAAATCTCGATAAGAGGATAGCTCGAAACACATGTGATTATGTATTTATGTATGTATATTTTGACATTATGGTGACATAATATGTAGGCTTGGGAAGCCTTATGGTGCCATAATTGAGGTGTTTAGTTATATTATTTACCTAGGAAGGGTAGAAGTAAGGGAATAGAGAAGTGGGGTGGTTAACTTTCATAATGCATGACTTTCTGATTATATATCTACATTATATTATGCGGTAGGTTCGGATCGACCGATGATGCCTATCAGTACGTGTTGTTTGTATTAACACTACTCTTGCTATGTCACTTGGCATAATTTGGTTGCAGGATCAGTTATGTTTCATAGATGCAGACGACAATAATCTCCAACAACTTCCATGTTTCCTTTCCTTATGGTGGGAGTTGTGTCCTATTTTCTTGTATATATTGTACTTCTATCGTAGCTCTTGTACTTGTTAAGACTAGTTTCATTTGGGTGGGGGGGGGGGGGGGTTTTCAGTCTTTTATAAAAAAGGTTTATTTAAAGTTTGTCTTGAAAATTATGTTTTAATGAGTTGTAGTAGTCAATTATTTATTTTCCGC
>NW_026037184.1:0-793 GCF_019186545.1 Solanum stenotomum
ATATTTTACATATCATTATTACATCCATTTTCCGTATTATAAGTGAATTACATTTGAATGGTTAAATCAAAGTTTGTACCAAATGTATTAACTTGATTTATAGTTACCTCCTTTCTTTACTTTAATCAGCCCACTTCAAACAACGATTGGTGCTATTGCTTTTTTGTTCCTTCTTTTTTGATTACTTAATTTTATAAATAACTATTTAAAGAAATTTCTTTAGAAGATAAAGCAAAAAAAAAAAAAAATACCTAAAATAATCTAATTTTTTTTATAAAAAAATAATAATCATTCAGACCCGAATAGAGATTTTATTCAAATAAAAATTCCACCTTGACCTATAGTAAATTTGATAGCAATTGAAAAGAAATATGGAAATTAATGTTTGTTATCCCAAGTCAATGCCCAAGTCTTGCTATAGAAATTTCAAAGAAAGCACTTAAAAAGTAGAGAAATATCATTCTCAAATATTAGACACGACTAAGTCATATGACAGAGTGTATTTTTGGTATAATTATAAGATATTGACTTGTTTACCTCATATTTAGAATGAGAAGTGACTTTTACTATATATTGTTGTGTCGGAATTTTCCTATCTTTAGAAAAATCACATTTTTGAAAGGTTCCAAGTATAAAACCTTTTAAGAAAAATACTTAGAAAGAGTCGCCACTTAATTTTTTAAAGAAATTAAGAAAACTTATAATTTTCAAAGATTTAAACAGAAAAAATCATTTGAAAATACCAAAGAGGGTTCGGGGTTCAAGTTACACTTCGAGAAGGGTTTAAGCATTC
>NW_026037185.1:0-1705 GCF_019186545.1 Solanum stenotomum
ACACTACCTGAGGACTGTACTGGTCTAGACTTGAAGTCCTTCGAATTCTGGCCATCACGACCACCCCTGTATCTTGGTGCGGGTGCGCTAACAGATGGTGGAGCAGGTCCCTTTTGCCTTTCTTGGAAGGACGGACGATTCACATTACCTTTCTGCTGCCCAGGCTCATTACCGGTCTTGGCTCTCTTACTCCTGAACTCTTCCCTATCCCTCAACTTCTCTTCCTCAACCTGTTGTACATAGACCATTAATCTAGATATGTCCATGTCCCCGATAAGCATTGCAGCCCTACCTTCCTTACTCGACAACCGAGACAGCCCAGTAACAAACAAACTCATTCTATTCCTCATGTCCGCAACCATCTCCGGAGCATAGCGGGAAAGTTGGGTGAACTTCAGACTGTATTCGCGAACACTCAAGGGCTCCTGCTTAAGGGTAAGGAACTCACGTACCTTGGCCTCTCTCAATTCTCGAGGAAAGAAATGCCCCAAGAAAGCTTCCACAAAATCGGCCCAACTCGCCGATGGTGCATTCTCAACTCTACCCCCTTTCCACTGGTCAAACCATGTTCTAGCAACATCCTTCAGCTGATACGCAGCTAGTTCAACCCGCTCAGTGTCTGCTACATGCATTACATCAAAAATCCTCTTCAGCTCCTCAATGAAGTTCTTTGGGTCCTCAGTGGTGCTTGATCCCATGAAACTCGGAGGATTCATCCCCAAGAACTCACGGATCCTTGAAGTGTCAGCTCCTTCATGTCGAACTCCCCTTTGCTGACCCACCTGATTAGCTACAGCTTGACTCAACATCCTAATTGCCTCTCTGAACTCGGCATTAGAAACTTCCCCTTGATCTTGCACTCCCGGTGCATAGGGTAACTCTTGCTCATTAACATAGCGTCTAGGAAGACGCCCTCTACCAACTCTTCGTGGAGGCATGACTATCTGAAAACACACGCAAGCACGGATTAAAAGGAAACTCTTTAGAGATCAACTCTAGCGCTCGAGATGAGTATGAAAAAAAAAATGGGGAAACCTTCCTAAATGTTGTAGCCTCCCAATTATAGATGTGGCGCGCTTCACACCGATAACTAGGACTCTACAGACACGGCTTCATAGACACCCTAGGACTCTTGAACTCTGTGCTCTGATACCAAGTTTGTCACGCCCCGAGCCTACACCCTGGGCGGGACCGGCACTCGGAAACCATTGCTGGCCCCAAGCGAACCCTTGGCCTGGCTTTCTTAACTCAGCGGAAACCTACTCAACAGAATAACTCAATGCTATGCAGAGGCATAAACAACTTAAATGATACATATCTGGCCAAAAAGGCAACTCGAGTCTCAAAATAGAATACTTACATATATACATAGATAAGAGACTCAAAACTAACGGACTGACTGTCTATGAAGCCTCTAAAATACTTAGATGGATGTTGGGACAGACCCCACAACACCCTAATAAACAAAACTAAGAGAACAAAATAACTGAGCCCTTTGGAAGCAAGGAGGCTCACCACTGACTCTAGAGTGCTCAACTGGATCAACGGCGTGCAGGATGCTGATCCTGGGTACCTGCGTCTGCATCATAAAACGATGCAGGCCAACTGGCATCAGTACATGGAATGTACGAGTATGCGAGCTGGACCGCTAAAAACAACTTAAGCTTGAAAAGGGAACAAGAGATCACTTACCTTGACTCTGAAC
>NW_026037185.1:2129-2825 GCF_019186545.1 Solanum stenotomum
GGAACTATCTTTCCTTGAATCGGAATTATGAATTCAAGGTGTTCGATCACATGTTATGGAGGGATTCTTGAACTCTTAGACGCACTATGGAGTGTCGGAAACAACCATAAAACATAGGTAATAATACTTTGGAACTTGCTTGAGAAAGTGAGAAAAGGAATGGGGAACTTGGCTGAGACTTTAGATTTCTGGTGACACAGGCGGCATCTACGGAAGCCATCGACGGACTGTAGATGGACTTACGGTCCGTACTGCAGGTCTTTAGATTGCGTCAGAGACTTTTCCCCAGGATTCATTTAAGAAAATGACCAAGTGTTGACCTACGGTCCTGACTTACGGTCCGTAGGTCAGGCCACGGACCGTAGGTCGTGACCGTAGATCGATGCCCCAAAAACCAACTTCTGTTCCGATTGACGGTTGACCAGTACGGACCGTCGATTGATCTACGGTCCGTAGGTCGGGCCCGTGGATGGGGATCGACAGCCCAGAAATCTCTGCAAATCGATGGTGGATCAACCTCTAAAGGGTCACAGCTCTTAGAATCATAATCCCCTCAACATACAATAGGTTTCAACTTAATGCACAACCAAATCAAACCTCACAACGAACAATATCAACCACAACTAACAACTTCGACACTTCAACAACTTTAACAACTTCAACAACTTTTCCAATCTTTTCTCAATCATATAATAA
>NW_026037186.1:0-622 GCF_019186545.1 Solanum stenotomum
CAACCCAACAAAGAAATGCATATCAACTGCAACAGGCCAACTTCCCAATAATATAGATGAGTAATATACACAACAACAACATGACGACAAACGAAATACACATCAAACAATGTAAATAAACTAACGACTAATCACTACAAAATTCACTTACAATGTAAAATAAAATAACCTATGAACCTTCACTTCTTCGTTCCGCCACAAATATTCAACAAATTTCAACAAGCAATGTTACCAACTAGCTTTGCCTCATGAAATTTCTTAGGATTTTGATCGGTTGAAGAGGGAGAGACGAGGGAAGGTGAGAGTGAAATGGGTTGGAAGTTTCTTTGGGTTTGGATTTGGGTTTGGGTTACGGGTTAAAAAATGAATGGGTTAGGATAAAACCCGGCCTTTGTTAAATGGGTTGGAGGTGTGGCACACGCTCTTGGATTGAGAGCACTGATGTTGAAAAAATGATGTATTTATTGTGCTTTTGGATAGTTTCGTGGGGTAATAGGACCCCCGCAAACATAAGGTGTCTACTTAAAAAAATGGTATAAGTTTCATGGGGTAATTATGTATTTCCTCTTTTTTTAATAAACCTCCTTGAGGAAGTTAGTGTCACGCCCCGAGCTACCCCCAA
>NW_026037187.1:0-880 GCF_019186545.1 Solanum stenotomum
CTATACCAAACAAGCAAGTGGCACAGTAAACAAAGGAAGCAAAGGGAAAAATAGCAGAGTAAACAGAGGAAGTGAAGGAAACAAATCGCAATCGGAGGTGGGAAAAGATAAATGTCTTTCCTGAATTGTGAGGGCGCCACGTGGGCCGGTCTATGGAGAGAAGCACAAGGTGTGAATATACATTCTTCTTTGTCCTCCTGAACCTTCTTTTGATGTTTACAGAGTTTCACCAAAGTACAATATGACTTCTCATCTTATCGCGTTCTAACTTCTACAAATGACGACTCTTATATACTATTATTTTAAGAAATATCAAAAAATTAACCAAACTGTACCGATATGTCTAAATGGACTTAAGCAAGAAAAGAGCTTCAAATTCCATCTGAGATGTACTAAGCTGGGAATTACTCACATATATAAAAGAAATTTATCGCGATAATCTCAAGATACAGCTACAACAAATATTCAAAGGAAGGAGAAACTTGTTCAACCCTTTGTTACAACAATCTCAAGATACTACACATAACAGATATTCAAGGGAAGGAGAAGCTTTTCTCAACTTTTATCGCAGAGACAACATAGGTAATACTACATTCAGCAAACATGGAGAATAGGGAAGCATCGTCTTGATTCGTGCAGAGGATGGAATAATTGCTCTTCAGCATCAGCTTTCCACCTCCGAAAATATCAAAAGTACAAAACAGTTAACAAAGCACCTTCTTGATATTTCACATGATGACTAGTAAAAACAGTTTATATGTGAGCAACAAGGAAAACCAGCAAAACCAAATAGTACCCAAGTTGCCCGCAATGGGGTGCAAGTGTTCGATAAGGATGAAGATCTAGAAGTCAGATCCATCCTGATCTAAATTTTAAGATT
>NW_026037188.1:0-533 GCF_019186545.1 Solanum stenotomum
TGCTCCCAAAACAGTGAATCTGTCCAGCTTGGTACCCCAAGTCGCAAGTAAGATTTGAACAGGAAAACGGTAAAATTAGACTTTATAACCTTCATGAAAGATGTAACTACATCTCTTAATGTTGCAAACAAACAAGAATCACCACAAAATACATTTTGTACAAAAAGATATATTCAAAACACTACAGCTGAACATGCAGGATTTCAATTTCCGAAATCTGGGCAGAACTTTCCCTGTGTTGCGTCCCATATTTCGTATCCATAACAGTTTAATTAACATTTTACATAAACATAAGAGTTGTAGGTATACGAGTTAGCTTTCCAAATCATATTTGTTCATTACAAACTAAGTTCTAGATCGAGATATATTCATAAAATACCAAACACTACCCAGCTCGGAAACAGATTTTGTCAATTACCAAAAAGAAGTGTGTGTCTCGAATTCCAGCCAAAAGAACCAAGTTTTCTCTTGTGATTTTGAAGAACAATCTATTTAGATAAGTTTATAAGGTTCTAAGGCTTAAGAAAAACGAA
>NW_026037189.1:0-549 GCF_019186545.1 Solanum stenotomum
ATGGTTTAGGGTTAGGGTTTGGGGTTAGTGTTTAGAGTTTAAGGTTTAGGGTTTATGGTTAAGGGTTTAATGTTTAGGGTTTATCGTTTAGAGTTTAAGGTTTAGGGTTTAGGGTTAAGGGTTTAGGGTTTAGGGGTTAGGGTTTAAGGTTTATGGTTTAGTGTTTAGGGTTTAGGGTTTATGGTTTAGTGTTTAGGGATTTAGGTTTATGGTTTATGGTTTAGGGTTTAGGGTTTAGGGTTTAGTGGTTAGGGTTCGGGGTTTATGGCTTAGTGTTTAGAGTTTGGGATTTAGGGTTTAGCGTTTAGGGTTTAGGGTTAAGGTTTAGGTTTTATGGTTTAGGATTTAGGATTTTGGGTTTAGGATTTAAAGTTTAGGGCTCAAGGTTTAGGTTTAGTGTTTAGGATTTAGGGTTTAGGGTTAGTCTTTAGGATTTAGGGTTTAAGGTTTAGGGTTTATGCTTTAGGGTTTTGGGTTTAGAGTTTTGGGTTTAGGGTATAGGGTCTAGTGTTTTTGGTTTCATTTTTAGGATTTAGGGTTTATGGTTTA
>NW_026037189.1:1259-2245 GCF_019186545.1 Solanum stenotomum
TTGGGTTTAGGATTTAAAGTTTAGGGCTCAGGGTTTAGGTTTAGTGTTTAGGATTTAGGGTTTAGGGTTAGTCTTTAGGATTTAGGGTTTAAGGTTTAGGGTTTATGCTTTAGGGTTTTGGGTTTAGAGTTTAGGGTTTAGGGTATACGGTCTAGTGTTTTTGGTTTCATTTTTAGGATTTAGGGTTTATGGTTTAGGGTTTAAGGTTTAGGATTTATAGTTTAGGTTAGGGTTTAAGGTTTAAGGTTTCGAGTTTAGAGTTTAAGATTTAACTTTTAGGCTTACGGTTTAGGGTTTAGGGTTTAGGGATTATGGTTATGGGTTTAAGGTTTAGGGTTTAGGTATTAGGGTTTAGGGTTTAGCATTTAGGGATTTAGCGTTTAGTGTTTAGGGGTAAGGTTTAGGGTTTAGGGTTTAGGGTTTAGGGTTTAGGGTTTAGTGTTTAGGGCTTAGGGTTTGTGGTTTATGGTTTAGGGTTAGGGTTTAGGATTAGGGCTTAGGGGTTAGGGTTTATGGTTTAGGTTTCATAGTTTATGGTTAAGGGGTTTAAGGTTTAGGGTTTAGGGTTTAGAGTTTAGGGTTTATGGTTTAGAGTTTAAGGTTTAGGGTTTAGGGTTTAGGTTTTATGGTTTAGGCTTTAGGGTTTTGGGTTTAGGGTTTAGGGTTTAGGGTTTAGGCTTTAGGGTTTAGTGTTTAGGGTTTATGGTTTAGGGTTAGGGATTAGGATTAGGGCATATGGTTTAGGGTTTATGATTTAGGTTTCATAGTTTATGGTTAAGAGAATTAAGGTTTAGGGTTTTGGGTTTAGGGTTTATGGTTTATGGTTTAGGGTTTAGGGTTTAGGTTTTATGGTTTATGATTTAGGATTTTGGGTTTAGGATTTAGAGGTTAGGGCTCAGGGTTTAGGTTTAGTGTTTAGGATTTGGGGTTTAGGTTTAGTCTTTAGGATTTAGGGTTGAGGGTTAGTCTTTAGGATTTAGGGTTTA
>NW_026037190.1:0-232 GCF_019186545.1 Solanum stenotomum
ACATCATTCATTAAGCCTTGGGGTGTATATCATTATTGGGTGATGTTGTTTGGTTTCAAAAATGTCGGTGCCACTTACATGAAGGCTATGAAGACCATCTTTCATGATATGATTCATAAGGAGATTGAGGTGTATGTAGATGATGTCATAATCAAATCCCGTGAGAGTTCGGATCACTTGACTCACTTGAGGAAATTCTTTGACCGCTTACGTCAGTACAATTTGAAGCTAA
>NW_026037191.1:0-518 GCF_019186545.1 Solanum stenotomum
CTTTTTCTCACTTGTATTAACACGTTTTCCTTACCCAATTTAAGTGTTTAATCAAATTCTAAAATACCCATTCACGTTCAAAACACTTGGGGTTTATAGAGCGAAGTTTCAAGAAGAGGAAAAGAGGGTTTCGAGCGTTCATTCAAGGGTTGAGGAATTTCACCAAGAACAAGCATTCTTTCGAGGTATGTAAGATTGTCATAGTGATAGACTTGTTCTTCCTCACGCCAATCATGCAATATTTCCATTAATTCTTCCATGAAATTGTTTATGTAAAGATTCTTGAGTTTTGCCCCATTCTTTAACAATGGAGGTTTTGAGTTCTTGAGGTGAGGGTCTTGTGAATTTGTGGTGTTTCTTGATAGATTTTGGGTGGAATTTCGATAATTTCACGTTGGGTTTGTGAATCAAAAAGAGTTTGGAGGAAACTAATCGATTCTAGATGAGTTAGGACCCCAAATTGAGAAGAAACATTCATCGGATTTCTAGATATAGGGGTGGGGCGGCACACCACCATT
>NW_026037192.1:0-693 GCF_019186545.1 Solanum stenotomum
CAAATCCTAAGAAACTTAAACCCTAACCCTCAACCCTATGCCTTATGAAACTCTAAGAAGCTCTAAACCTTAAGAAATCCTAAATCCTAAGAAAAACTAAACACTAAAAACCTTTAAAACCCTAAAACTAAAAATCCCAAAAACAAATCTTAAAAACCCTAAAAAAATTCCTTAATCTAAAACCCCAAGTCGTAAGCCCTAAGAGCTCATATATCGTAAAAATAATAATGATCCTAAAAAATCTTTAACAATACTAAATTGAAAAAAACTCTTGACTGAATTGTTTTTCGAAAAACTTAAGCTCTAAACCCTAACCTAAAAACCCTTAACCAAATACCTAAACTTTTCTTAATCATGTTCAGATTATATCATTGTTCAATATAATCTATTCAGTTATATATATTTGTTCAGCTTTATCATGTCATGCATGCTTAGAATCGTTCAACTACTGATACATAGTCTACGCTACATCTTCTCTTGATGTAGGTTCAGGTCGTTAGCATTCAGATCACGCGGAGATTAGTTCCCGATCCATACTCTGCAATATTAGTGGTGAGTCCTCGTTTTTCGAGGACGATTTACATGTTTTATATTCAGTCGGTCATTTTAGTTTCAGTTTTGCTAGAGTTAGCTGGAGACATGTCCCAGCATCTCTAGTCAGTTAGAGGCTTTTATTCATACATTGTTTTTGTC
>NW_026037192.1:745-1407 GCF_019186545.1 Solanum stenotomum
AGCTAACCTTGAGTTGGCATATCATAAGCATAGATCAACACCTTTAAAAGCCTAAAGCAAAAAAATCTGAAATCCCTAAGAAACACTAAACCCTAAACCTTAGGGAAACCCTAAGACTTATGAAACACCATCAAATCCTAAAGCCTAAAAGAACCTTTAAAAACACTAAACCTTAAAATCACTAAACCTAAAAACACCCTTAAAATCCCTAACCCCTAAAAACGCTAATTTTAAAATCCTAAGCCCTAACTCCAAAGAAATCCTAAGCCGTAAGAACCCCTAAACAGTAAAAAAATCATCACAATCTTGAAAATCCCTTTTAAAATCCTAAACCTAAAAAAGCTCTGAACCTAAATAATTAAGCAAAAACTTAAGCCCTAAACCTTAAAAACCCTTGAATAAAAACTTAGACCTTATACCTAAAAAAACCCTAAACCCTTCCGCCTAAACCTTAGGGCTAAACCCTAACAAACCCTAAACTTTAAGAAATAAAAAAAACCCTAAAAATCCTTTAAATCCCAAAACTTTTAAAAATCCAAAACCCTAAAAACCCTATAAATCCCCTAAGATCTAAGAAACCCTTAATCGTTAAAAAACCATAGAAATCCTAAACTCCTTCAAATGATAAACCTAAATATTCCTCTAAACTTAATAAAACACTA
>NW_026037193.1:0-363 GCF_019186545.1 Solanum stenotomum
AATTATAATCAATTAGAAGAGTAATTTTCGTATAAAACTTTTGAGAAGTAAAAGCTTTAAGACTATAAAGAAAATCTGTTTTATCATTTTTTAAAGAAAGATTTTTTATAAAATCTAAATTATCATTTTCACCTTCCATAGATGATGATGATTCAGAAGCGTTATCCAGATTTCTGAGGGTCTGAATAGCATCAAGTCTTACTTCTATAACAACATTCTTTTCTTTAAGAAGAGTAATATCTTCTTTGAGATTATCAATCTCTTTTTTCAAATCACTAATAGTAGTAGGAGAACTTATCATTCTTCTCCTTTCTGATAAGAGGTTTTTTACCTCAGCCATAGTATATGAACCTTCCTTAGTTG
>NW_026037194.1:0-363 GCF_019186545.1 Solanum stenotomum
AGATCTTCTCAGATCTCTCATCCTAGTGCTCCACACTTTACTCCTGAGCAATACCATCAAATTCTGCAGATGATTGGACAAAACAGTGAGACTAGTGGTACTGCTCTATCTGCAGGTATGGTTAATCCCTCTAACCAATGGATAGTAGACACAGGAGCAACCAATCATATGGTTAGTGATCCTAGTCTACTATCCAATACTAGATCTCTTCTTAATACAAGCAAAGGCAATGTTATGCTACCTACTGGAAACACAGCTAAAGTGAGTCACTTAGGTTCCTCTACAGTTTTGGGAAGACACGACATACATAATGTGATGTATATACCTGAGTTTCGACATAACTTGCTTTCTGTGTCAAAACTT
>NW_026037195.1:0-458 GCF_019186545.1 Solanum stenotomum
ATATTTCGACGCGCGTAAGAATCAGTAAGAGGCGTTTTTGGGAAAATTGGCACGCGCAAACCACCTTCAGGCAGATTGGTCGCGTAGATCTCGAAAAAATACGCGGATTCAAAAAAAAAAACGCCTGAAACGGACAGCCGAGGCCCGAGTTATGGCCGTTTGAAGTTTCCTAAATTCAAAGCTACCTTGCACCTTTAAGATGCTGAATTTCAAATGGCCGTAACTTTCGGCTCGAACGTCCGTTTGACGCAATCTTTTTTTTGAAACCTCGTATTATTTCCAGACCTATGTGAAGAACCCATCGGCTTTGTCTGAATTTCCATTTATTTTTTTCGTCATATTTCGACGCGCGTAAGAATCAGTAAAAGGCATTTTTGGGAAAATCGGCACGCGCAAACCGCCGTAATGAAGTTTGGTTGCGTAGATCTCAAAAAAATACGCGGATTTAACAAAAAAAT
>NW_026037196.1:0-710 GCF_019186545.1 Solanum stenotomum
TATAAAGTAAGAGAGGCGAGTGAGCGAGATCTGTGAGAGAGGAGAGAGGAGAACGAAAATATATGTATATATACAATTTTCACGCATTTTATACATTTGCGTTTTTGTATAAAGTGAGAGAGGGAAGTGAGAGAGCGAGATATGAGAGAGTGGTGAGTGAGATCTAGGAGAGGGGAGAGAGGGGAACGAAAATGTATGTATATATACAATTTTCTCTCGCTTTATACAAACACAAACGCATTTTATACAATTTGCGGTTTTTGTATAAAGTGAGAGAGGCGAGTGAGAGAGCGAGATCTGGGAGAGTGGCGAGCGAGATCTGGGAGAGGGGAGAGAGGGGAACGAAAATATATGTATTTATATAATTTTCTCTCGATTTATACAAACACAAACGCACTTTATACACTTGCGTTTGTATAAAAAACGAGAGAGGCGAGGGAGAGAACAAGAGTGGCGAGCGAGATTCACCAGGAGAGAGGTTAAATAGCAATAGTTTGCTATGGGGTACAATTAAATCAAACTATATTTATAGCATTTAATTTGAATTAATAGTTTGCTATTATATACAATTTTCCCAATGTGAAATGACAAACATTTATAGTATACTATTTAATTTAGCTATAGTTTTAGATATTTACGATTCACGACTATAGTTTCTTAAATTTTGCTATTCGGCTCCTACTCCTAATTGTATAAATTCAGAACTTGTA
>NW_026037197.1:0-897 GCF_019186545.1 Solanum stenotomum
TAGCTGGACGAAATTCACACTAATACAATGGTTGCACCAACACAGCAGCAAAAGATCAAAATTACACCAGAAAAGTATCAAAACAACATTTGAATTACACCAAAACAGCAGCATCACAATAGCATCTAAATCAGCATTAAACTTGCATCAACACCACCACCAGAAAGCACTAGAACTGCACCAAAAACAACAATAAAAAATCACCGTAACAACAGCAAAACAGCTCCAAAACTGCACGAGAAAAGCTCCAAAAATAGACTCCAAAATTGCACCAAAAAAGCAGCACCATATTCGCACTAAAACAACACAAAAATTGCACCAAACCTTTTGAACTTGCTCGTTAACTTCTAATGCTTCTAGAACGCTGCTTACCCACCTGCATCATGTGACCTCATAGCATCAAGTAGATCAAATTTAAGCGAAACTAACAAATACATAACGGAAAGTGGAAACCAATATATAGTCCCTGCCTCCTAGATATCTCACTACATCCCTAAAAGAGTCAGCAGGAGAGGTAATACTCCCATGGGTCAATGAGCATATCAGCATATGGTCTTTGCCCCAATTGAGAACCGGGTTCTATCATAAGTACTCATATTAGCAGTTAGGAAAAAGCCAAGAACTTGACACTTAAAATCTGGTGCTTGACAAGAAAGATTATCCACCACATTCTGCATGATCATTCACCAAGCCACTCAACCCTAGCTCCTAAATGCTTAAGCTTTCTCAATGGAATAACTTATAGTACTAACATTTGACTTAAATTTAGTCTGATTTTTATTTGATATAGTTGTAGAAGGATGAAACACAAATATTCAAATTAAACTTGTACTTGCCAAGTTACAACATCACCCAATTTACTCAGCATTTAACCTTCAGATGGGAGTTTCAATTGCC
>NW_026037198.1:0-2717 GCF_019186545.1 Solanum stenotomum
TCTTGTCGAAAGTTAATTTAGTTAATGTCTTAAGCTAAAATAAGTAAAAAAAATAATTAAAATTAAGATATTCAAAAGTTATACAAAAAAAAACACTTTAAATTACAATTATTCTTATATTCCGATAAAAAATTATACTTTAAAATATTAATATTCATATAATATAAATTATTTTTTTAGAAAAAATCACGTACTCCCATCGTTTCTTCTTAGTTGTCATGATACGCTTTTCGAAAGTCAACTTAACTAATTTTCAAAGCTAAATTAGATTATATTAATTCGACATTTTAAAATAAAATTTTAAATATTCAAAAACTATATGGAAAATACTATAAATTGCAACTTTATTCATATTAATATGATGAAAAAATACATCTTAAAATGTTTATCAAAATTCATATGCTTTGACTCTAAAAAAAGAAAACTATAACAACTAAAAAGAAACGAAGACAATAAATCGAATCGAAATAATAACAATAATACGAGTGAGAGGACCATTGAGGTAACAGTGACACAAAACACCTGAAAAAAAATACATTTTAAAATGTCATGGTGCACTTTTCGAAAGTCAACTTGACTAATTTTCAAACCTAAGTTAGATTACATTAATTCGATATTTTAAAATAAAATTTAAATATTTAAAAAATATACGAAAAATATTATAAAATACAACTTTATTCATATTAATATGATTAAAAAAAAATTCACAATATAGGTGAGAGGATCATTGAGGTAACAATGACACANCACCTGAAACTTAAAATTGCATAGACTAAAATAAGCCGACAAAAGGATGTGGATGACCTTGAATTCTGAATCCGCCATTGCTCAAAAATGACATGAATTTTCATAAACAAGTTGAAAATACTCTTCATAGACCTCCTCAAATAACATATAATTTTCATTATTATTGAACTCTATGCATTTTTGGGGTGGAAAAAGGAAATTATCATTGAGGAGTAATTCATCTATCACTTGAAGTTTCTCAAAAATTTCATCTTGGTTTTGATCTTCAATATTTTGAGATGAAGAATGGATTTCACTAGTAGAGGTTGCACTACTTGTGCCATCTTGATTGCTAGAACCTAAAAAAGAAAAAAAAAGGAAAAAAACCATAAGCTTGTGTCATTCGATAAAATTTCATAAAAATAAATAAATCATATATATGAGTAAATAATATTATTTTTTAAAAAACTATACTATATTTAGCGGTTTTGATATACATCACCTAATAATTAATTTGTTTTAAATAACCGCTAATTTTTTATTTTTTTAAAACGTGACACAATGGAAGGTTCCATTAGAAAATCACATATGCACTTACTAGTGAAATTGTGATTATTATCTGATACTGCTTGCGTGGAATTCTGTGTATGTGGTTGCTCCTCTATCTTTGTTGCTACTTCATCTTCAATATTATGTTTTTCGACAATCTTCTCCTTCTTCTTCCTCCTCGTCTTATTTTCGTCGTTATTTTTTCGATTAATTTGGGAAGAGACATTCGGTTTTTCCTTTTTCCTTCTCCTTTTTTTTGCTTGAGATTTGTATTTCCGCGGCTCATTTCCTTGTGCTTTGAGTTTCTTGAGGAGACTCGTGTTCCAATAGTTCTTGATGTCATTGTCTGTTCTACCAGGTATTCTTCCGGCAATGAGGGACCAACGACTACCCAAAAGAGTATAAAGTCGAACAATAAGATCATCCTCTTCGGGTGTAAAGGTTCCTCTATTGAGTCCCGGTTTAAGATAATTCACCCATCTTAATCTACAACTCTTGCCGCATCTTAGTAGCCCTAAAATATGTGAACTACATTTAATTAGTTAACTAACTAGTTCAAGTTAATAAGTGCATTGATAAAATACACTTTTAATATAATTCAATCGGGGTGATCAGAGGTGAAATTAACCACAACTTTCTTGAAAATGGTAATAATTGATGGGCAAATTACAAAAATCACATACTTTTAAGGTAAAATTACAATTTATCCCTTAAAAGTTTATAATTACAGAAATCTCTCAAACGGATACAATAATATAAGCGTTGATACATTAATCTGATGCGCGAGATACATTAATAGTTAAGTAAGATACATTACATTTTATACATGATACACTAATATAATGTACATTTTATATGCGATACACTAATCTGATGCGCGAGATACACTAATCTAATGCGCGAGATACACTAATCTGATGCACGAGATACATTAATCTGATGCGCGAGATACACTAATCTGATGCGTAAAAATGAGGGATTTTGGAGATTTGTAAAACTTATAGGGGATAATAGTAATAAATAAACTAAAATGTGAGATTTCTGTAATTTTTCCATTATTGATACCCTATTTGTCAGAAAACTACATTATATAACTAGGTAAAGAAATTCTTAGGTACACATAATATGTATGGAATTCCCTTGACGTATTCATATATTGTTTATTTTATTATATTTTGACTTTGATCGTATTGAAAATTCTAACTTTAGCACTAAAAATGACCTACATAAACACAAATAATTCTATGAAACAACTTTAAAAACAGAGTAATTCATAGTATTATATACATTTTGAAGCCACTTTTTCATTAACTCAAAATTCACAACGTCTAAATTTTGATCCGCCACTATATGCAAATTAGAAACTTGACAAAGATATTGCATCGAATTGATCAATACTCAATACTCAACGTCCGTTGACGCAATCTTTTTTTTGAAACCTC
>NW_026037199.1:0-537 GCF_019186545.1 Solanum stenotomum
TTTGAAGATGTTGAGATAGAAGTACGAACATATTCTCTGGTGCCCAAAATCTGCTTGCAACATGGTGTAAGATTGTGTCGTTGTCAATGACCAGCCTTTCACTGTGAAATTTTTCAGTGATTGAACTTGTGCTTAATGGTTTGAATTTTTTGTCAGCTCAGTGTAGTTGCACTCTTTTTGTAATAACAACAGCATAGGTGTTCCATTGATGATCTATTAGACATTATTTCTGTAATGATGCTGACCTTGTTAAATGGTAGGATTGAAAACCTTTATATTCTTTCATCTGAGCTTTGGAAGTGAAAGTTGGTGAATGGTGTTTATGCTGAAGCCAGGAGTGGAAGCAGTTGCAGTGTCTTTAGATAGTGTCCGAATGTGAATGCTGTCAGCTGAAGGAGCAGAAGATGGAAGTATGTAATCTACTTGTATTAAAAATGGAGAGAAAAAAATTAAGACCAGGGCCGTACTCCAAATCTATGTTTAGCAGAAGCTTAGGAGTTTCTCAGGTCAACAACCTTTTGGATTTTTTAAATCTGA
>NW_026037200.1:0-1043 GCF_019186545.1 Solanum stenotomum
TTTTTAAATAACTTCAGTTAAAGGAGCAGCAATGGTGCTAATGTCTCGCACAAACCTCCTATAAAAACTAGCAAGTCCATGAAAACTCCTAACTTCAGTTACACTATTAGGTTTAGGCCATTCTTTTATTGCCTTGATTTTCTCATCATCTACTTCAACTCCCTTAGAACTGACCACAAAACCTAAGAAAACCACACGATCCACACAGAAAGTACACTTTTTGAGATTAGCAAATAAGCGCTGATTTCTAAGAACTTCAAAAACTTGTTTTAAGTGCTCTAGGTGTTCGTCCAGATTTTGAGAAAAGATCAAGATGTCATCAAAATACACCACAATAAATTTTCCATGGAAATCTTTAAAAACATGATTCATTAGTCTCATAAAAGTGCTTGGTGCATTAGCCAAGCCAAAGGGCATAACTAACCACTCATAAAGTCCATATTTGGTCTTAAAAGCAGTTTTCCATTCATCTCCAGGATTCATACGAATCTGATGGTAACCACTCTTTAGATCAATTTTAGAAAAGATTTTGGAACCATACAGTTGGTCCAACATGCCATCAAGACGAGGGATAGGATGGCGATACTTTATCGTTATCTTGTTGATGGCTCGACAATCTACACACATCCTCCATGTTCCATCCTTTTTGGGGACCAATAGGACTGGAACAGAGCATGGGCTCATACTCTCTCGAACAAATCCCTTTTCAAGCAAATCTTCAACTTGCCCTTGTAATTCTTTGGTCTCTTTAGGATTGCTCCTATAGGCAGGCCTATTAGGGAGTTGAGACCCAGGCACAAAGTCTATTTGGTGCTCAATCCCTCTCAAAGGTGGCAATCCCTTTGGAGTGTCATCAGGAAAAACATCTTCAAAATTTTGCAAAAGAGAAGAAACACTATTTGGCAAAGAAGGAGTTAGTTGTTCAAAATTAATCAATACTTCTTTGTAAGTAAGTAGTATTATGGGCAGTCCCTCTCTCCTAGCATTCAAACACTCTTTGGCTTTTATATAAAGGCTCCTAATTGCAGCTATGGTGTCATTCT
>NW_026037201.1:0-390 GCF_019186545.1 Solanum stenotomum
TGAGTTTTTAAGGTTTAGGGTTTAGGATTATAGGTTTTAGGGCATTAGGGTTTATAAGGGTTTAGGAGTTAGAGTTTCTTAGGGTTTCTTGGTTTAGGATTTAGGGCTTCGGATTTTAGGTTAAGAGTTTTTAGAGTTTATGGTTTTTTTTATGTTCATGATTTTTATGATTAAGGTTTTTAAATGTTTTAGGGATTCTTACGTATTTTTAAGAATTTGGATTTCTTAAGATTTAGGGTTACGTTGGCCTAATAAAGGGCATAGGATTTTAAGTTTAGGGTTTTTTCTAGGGATTATGGTTTTATAGGGTTTTTTTTCCGGGTATTATAGTTGTAGGTGTTTAAATGGATTTTAGGGTTTACGGTTTCTTAGGATTCCATATGATTTGGG